>NC_133213.1:17940018-18010018 GCF_958299795.1 Porites lutea | reverse complement strand
CTGCAGTCGAACCCCCAGGGTATCTTCAGGTTTGACACATTTCCCCGCTCGTTATCATATCAGTGGCTGTGCAGAATGAGTATATACAGGAGCCCATAACCCGGAGCGTCTAACTTCCATACTGCGCCTATGCAACGGCGTTTTCACAAGTAGGTCTATTTTTAGATAAGCCTTTCCCGCGAATTGCTTTCGAAAAGCCAACACTAGCAATTGCTTTATCAATGATAAACTTTTAAGACGTAACTACGACAACTCCTTGACATTGAAAAAAACATGGGGGACACACGTGAGAAATCTTCAGAAGAGTCTTCTGAGAGTACTTCAAGCGACAATTTCAGTATTTACACGGAAACTAGCAGTTCAAAGTAAGATTTGCAAAACCTAGTCAGGACGTCTACTTCATCGGCGACAACGCATAATTCACGCAAAGGGAATTAAATCGAAATGATCTTCGAAGTAGCCGACTGTGAAAAGGTCCAAGCGAGCTACAAACAGTCTAAACGAATCAAATAGAGGAATTGACCTCGTGGAAGAGTTATTTTTCGCGGGAAAAGCTTATCTAAAAATAAACTCACTTGTGAAAACGCCGTTGCACGAATTTATGGCAGTTGAACGCTCCGGGTTATGGGCTCCTGGTATATAGCTATACTATATGCCGGACGCTTCCTTTCATTCAATGATTACCCCTACCCTTAACACTTCTAAAAACCCTCTTTTCAGGTGATAGAAAATGAAGTTGAATTTAGAACTGGTATATCTTCAATAATTGAATATCATTTCGGTGGTACAAAAGTCGAGGTTTCTTTTCGGAGAATGAAATGCCACACGGGGGTACTTTCAAGTTTCTGTAATGGCCTACACAGGAAGACTCCGCCCGAAAGGGATATCTTTTTCAGGCTTCAGGTCAGTATGAAAGAAAAGGGATTTCACCAGTTGAAGTTTATGAAAGGGTAGCGGGACATCTGTCAGTTTCGGTCAGGAGCCCATATAACCCGGACCGAGCAACTTCCATGAGCTCGTGTCTGACGGCGTTTTCATGGACCAGTTTAATTTTAGAACGGTTTTGGTGCGAATTTTAAATACCTTTTAAATTCCACAAACCAGTCAGCAAAACCTACAGACCTAAAAATGATATTTTTTGCCTTTTAATAACGTTCAGTTTCCTTTTTGATATCTTATACTTCGAATGCCCTCAGAGACATGGTGGAGATTCTGTGTTCGTGGGAAAAAGTGCCCTAAAATGTGTCTAAAAATAAACTGGTCCGTAAAAACGCCGTGACATAGGACTAGTATGGGAGTTGATCTCTCCTGGTTATGGGCTCCTGTTTCGGTCTGTTAAAAGGCCCAAAGTGCTCAGCATGCTCAGAGATGTATTTTATGGGTGTGAAAAATTCTGGAACACGTTCTGGTTTTTTTATTTATTCATATTTTAAAGACAGTGTATTTACAGCAATTATTTTCCCTTTGCTCGGGGAATATGTTACATAATCCCACACGGTATTATTCACTGTCTGAAAAGTTGGTGGCGGCTTTGATTGCCCAGGGGCGGGGTGTGGGGTTGAAACAATTGGTAGCTGATAACAATAACAGAACAATGGAATATATTATTTCATTCCCTGCTCATATTCCCCTGCTCAACATGTTTAACCATCCTACTAAAACTACACAAGTCAGAATTTTTCGATTTAGTGTACTTACCACATTTTCTTGGACTTCACTAAATCTTAGGCGGCTGTTGTCATAGCGCAAACTAGATATTCGCATGACTTACCGCGTCACTTTTAAACGAATGTGACATTACATCTCCAACGTTTACCCGCGAACGTCCTTGTTTGACTCGTTGGACAACTGACACAAAACTCTGTCGCGATGGGAGGTCCGAAAGAGTTTCGAAAACTACTCTGCCCTAACGTTAAGAATAGTATTCCTCCGAGTTACTCATCTCTTTCTTGTAAAACGACTGTTTGACCACTCCACACGAATTGACAAATTTCCATATTTTGGAATTTAACCTCAAACAATGCGACTCTCTTGGGAATAACCATTTTTAAAGAATTAATTAAGGTAATTCCTTTGAAAATGATGTACTATTCAGATTTTTTTTGTCCTCACCCCCTCCCCCGACCCCTGCCCTTTCAAGACTTCCACAACTCGGGCTTAAAAGGAAAAAAGTGGTGGCAGCCCCCCTGACTGTCTTAAGGTGATGTTACACGGGACGATTCGCAACGACGATTTTTAGTGCAACACAGCGTCGCAATGTTGGAACAATGTTGTAACTATTCGAAACAATGTCGCAACAATGTTGAAACGCTGTGTTGCGCTAAAATCGTCTCGTATATAACATCGCCTTTAGAAAACCAAAACCGTATATCGGTTGCCGACACGAAGAATTAGGTTGTGAAGGGAGGGGTGACTGGGAGGGCCACACAGTAAGAACTAAGTTGTGAAGGGAGGGGTGAATGAGAGGGCCACACAGTAAGAAGTAAGTTGTGAAGGGAGGGGTGACTGAGAGGGCCACACAGTAAGAACTAAGTTGTGAAGGGAGGGGTGACTGAGAGGGCCACAAAGTAAGAACTAAGTTGTGAAGGGAGGAGTGACTGAGAGGGCCACACAGTAAGAACTAAGTTGTGAAGCGAGGGGTGACTGAGAGGGCCACACAGTAAAAAATTACCAGAGATCGAGACACTTTGGGGAGCTGACAGCTAAATAACAAAGCTAACTAGCCGAGCTGACTAAACGTTTCTTTATCACACTAAAATTCAAGATCAGATAAAAAATCCGGATCATTGGGATTTTTCGTTAGGAAAAGAAACGTTGTATCCAAATGTGAAAACATGTTTTTGACTTAAACACCAGTTTGGAAACAGGTTTTTCCCTTCACAAAAGACTCACAGATGGGGTCCCTGCTTTAACCTCGTTCCCAGGGATTTTCCCTGAGAAAATGGAAGGGGTGGGGACTGCTTTACTTCATTACCTTTACCTTTATTTGACTCTCTCTATGTGTAGTCACTTCGATTGGGAGATTGCTGGGAAAAATGTATGTGTTCCTCACTCCCAGCAAGACTGATGGAAGAGTTCCAAGCCAGCAACGTGTACCCACAACTTGGAACCTGACTTACTGGGAAGCTTCCCAGCACTTCCAAGCACTTCTGGTCATTTTTGGAGTGGCCATAGGACAAAATTCAGACCTTCAGTGGGGGTAGAGGGGGGCATAGAAACATGGGTGTGGCCAAAAGGCGAATTTATAACCTTCAGGGGGTGGGGAAGTTTCTGGCCAAAAACTCATGCCAGATATTCTACACATCAAATCGCAACAGACACCCACAGTTATATTTTTCCAAGCAACACTTTCCATCTTTGGACATATCACTTCTTCCAAACTCCCATCCAGCAAAATTTTTTTAGAAACAGATTTATTGCGTGCCCCTGATGCATGTTATGGCTGTAAAAAATTCTGGAGCACGTGCTGGTTTCCTTATTTATTCATATTTTAAAGACAGCGTATTTACAGCAGTTATTTTTCCCTTTTCTCGGTTATTTTTGTTCTTTTTAAGGGAATCATTTGTTAAATAATCCCTCACAGTAATGTGACATTACATCTCCAACGTTTAGGGACCGGTCATTATTTATCACCTGGGGGGGGTCGGAGGATTTTGGGGGGGATCACTTGATTTTTAGGAGAACAGAGGGGGGGATCAGTCGTAACTGAGAGCCCAAAAGGGGGGATCACTGAAAATTTTGGAAGGATTCAGAGGGGGGACCACTCAAATCTGCTTGAACAATGCTAGTTTGAAAGCATACAACATAAATGTGCCCATTCTGCTGGGAGATGATAGGATTTGCAATCTCAATTTGTTCTAACACAACTTTATTTAAAAAACGGAAGTCTGTCACACTGGCGAATGTGTGCATTTCAATTTATATCGAGAAAGCTTTGTTTTAACGCTTTTATATTTTTCCTTTTATAACGTGCTCATTACTTAGCTAATATTCATCTTTAGACATGACAGGTGAATTCTAAATTGTGAACTATATAAACTTCTGATAACTGAAACATTGTAAAAAGAGTGTTTGTTTAAACATAAACCATTTATCGCCTCTCCAGGAATGGGCGTCCTGTGTCAGCTCTATACTAAATTCGATTCAACTGCTTCATCTGCCTCATCTTGAGCCTCATCATCCCATTCAACAACTTCATTTGCCTCTTGAGCCTCGTCATCCGATTCAACAGCAACAGTCCCCTTCGGCAGGTTGACCCTGGACTTTGTGCCCTTAAAATGGCCGCTACTTGCTCTAGATTTTTTGCTAGGGTCGTGTTAAAAATACCCTTTTCTAGTAGCCATAGCAAAGGGTCTAGATGCAAACGCCTTGTTAGTTTCTTAGCAAAGTCAGCATTGATGCTATCTACAGGAGTAACTCTATCATTCTCTTCGATTGAACCGAAAATTTACCCCGCGACCTCGATTGAGGTCAAGTTTCCTAAGAGATGACGTGCCCTCTGCTTGAGTAGCTTGTCCTTGGTTTTTCGGACCTTCCTCTTATTTTCCTTCTTTCTTCTTGACATTGTTGATTTTCTCGCGCACAGGGGAAACTTCTTTGACAGGTTAATATGCGCTGTTGTCAACTTGTTGGATGCGGACTGAAGTTCCTCGTGCAGTGTAGTGATTCGCCTATGTGCTTCTTCTAAATAGGCCAACTCATCGCCTGCAAATGACTTTAGAGTGTGGTCCTCTGAAAACAGCTCCTTACGTCTGCTATCGATCAATGACCGTAAATCAGACGCACTGTTCAAAGTGTCATTTACAGTGCACGTCGAAAGGTGAATATGGGTACAAAGACATGGGGGGGGGGATCACGAAAGTTATATATAGTTATGAGGGGGGATCACTTCAATAAAATAACATCTAAAGGGGGGATCGGCTAAATTTCATCGTGTTTAGCCCAAAATCCTCCGACCCCCCCCAGGTGATAAATAATGACCGGTCCCTTACCCGCGAACGTCCTTGTTTGACTCGTTGGACAACTGACACAAAACTCTGTCGCGATGGGAGGTCCGAAAGAGTTTCGAAAACTACTCTGCCTTAACGTTGAGAATAGTATTCCTCCGAGTTACTCATCTCTTTCTTGTAAAACGACTGTTTGACCACTCCACACGAATTGACCAATTTCCATATTTTGGAATTCAACCTCAAACAATTCGAGTCTCTTGGGAATAAGCATTTCTAAAGAATTTATTAAGGTAATTCCCTTGAAAATAATGTACTATCCAGATTTTTTTATGTCCTCACCCCCTCCCCCGACCCCGCCCTTTCAAGACTTCTACAACTCGGGCTTAAAAGGAACAAATTGGTGGCAACGCCCCTGATTGCCTTAGAAAACCAAAACTGTATATCGGTTGCCGACCCGACGAACTAGGTTGTGAAGGGAGGGGTGACTGGGAGGGCCGCACAGTAAGAACTAAGTTGTGAAGGGAGGGGTGACTTAGAGGGCCACACAGTAAGAACTAAGTTGTGAAGGGAGGGGTGACTGAGAGGGCCACACAGTAAAAACTAAGTTGTGAAGGGAGGGGTGACTGGGAGGGCCGCACAGTAAGAACTAAGTTGTGAAGGGAGGGGTGACTTAGAGGGCCACACAGTAAGAACTAAGTTGTGAAGGGAGGGGTGACTGAGAGGGCCACACAGTAAAAACTAAGTTGTGAAGGGAGGGGTGACTGAGAGGGCTACACAGTAAGAACTAAGTTGTGAAGGGAGGGGTGACTGAGAGGGCTACACAGTAAGAACTAAGTTGTGAAGGAAGGGGTGACTGAGAGGGCCACACAGTAAAAAGTTACCAGAGATCAAGACATTTTGGGCAGCTGACAGCTAAATAAGAAAGCTAACTAGCCGAGCTGGAAACTCAGAGTGCGTTTCTTTATTAAAATCTAAGATCAGATAAAAAATCTGGATCATTAGAATTTTTCGTTGGGAAAAGAAATTTGAAAACAGCTTTTTCACTTAAACACCAGTGTGGAAACAGGATTTGCCTTCACAAAAGGGTAAACTGACGGACGGGGAAAACTCTACAATGCTCTCTGGGAAAGGCCTTTTCCTGGGGACACTCGCTGGCTGCGAAAAGGCGCGGAATCCCTTTCGCCTGTTGAATACCCTTGAGACAACAATTGTACACAGAACTTGGCTCCAATGTAGAGGTTTAATCCAAGACGTAACCAGGATGTAACCGAAGAAATTCATACAAAGCACTTGTATTTAAACCTAAGCTAATGATGCGATACAGATTACATCGTAACTTAACGAGTCAAAATAACCGAATACAAAAATCATTTCTGAACGACTATTGGTGGAAATGGAAGCTTGTAGTGAAACACTAATTACTTCCAAAAGTTTACACAAGTGGATAACAATTCGTCACAGGTTGATTTTTTGCTTGGAGACTACTAAAATCATGACTCGACAAATAAGTTTACGCTCAATAAATATCAACAGGTTGTTTACGGTTTAGAGAAGCTAGGACTAAAGAATAAAGAATTTCTACATTGGCTTTTCATACTTTTATCAGCGAAAACAAAATAACTTAAGAACAATAAATTCTCTTTTCACATTCCTCCACCTTAAGTTTCAGCTGTCCTCAGCTGAGTGGAGAGAAAAAAAGTGAAGTTAAAAAGATAATTGTCTTAAAGAGAAAAAACAAAAGCGCAGCGAATAAAACTGGAACCTTGTATTTTGCGTTAAGTTTTGAATTTTTTTTAATATTTGTTATTCTGGGTTTTGAAATTTTGTATTTGATTTTGTGCCTGAACCGTGGCATAAACCGAACTAGCCTGAATATAGCGGCCTCGGGGGTCCAATTAACAAAGCAATAAAATAAGCAAATAAAATACAGTACGCTAACTGGAATTTGTAGCGTTTGTGCAAAGGACACTTCGTGAGGTCTATTCATGTGCAATCTTTTTTTTTTTGCAAACTTGCGTAGAACCATCTGGCAAGCGTTCACACGGTGTCACAACAGGGCTGAAGACGCCGTGAGATAGCACAGTTAATACCAGATGTTGCTTTGAATGCGTATGACTAATTTAGTATAGAACCTTACCCTGTTACTGGGGTCGTTTCAATTGCCCAACAAGGTTTCCCAGGTTCATATTACACTGTCCTAAGAAACCAAATCGTTTGTCTCCGAGTTCCTTGCTGGGTATCGATTGCCGACACGAAGATCCAAGTTGTGAAGGGGTGGAGTAACTGAGTTGGCCAAACAGTAAAAAATTATCAGACGTCGAGACCTTCTGGGGAGCTAAGCTCCACAGGTAAATAGCAAAGCTAACTAGCCGAGCCAAAAAACTGGAGAAACTGAATTAAGTAGTCGTATTTATACGCAGTTAAACAAATGAATAGTGCGACAGGAAAAAGGGGGACAGTAAACGGCAAAGTTACGACCAACTTGCAGTTAAAAGGTGCCAACAATAGAAATAAGAAAACTTGATATTGAAACAAAACGCACGCGAACAAGCCTATGAAATAGCAGTCCTACGCATAACTAAAAGCGAGTAAATGTAAAACTACAAAATTAGTGATTTAACCCAGTAATTGAACAAGCAATTTGACTGCAAAATTAGAATTAGGACCTTTGTAGACAGTATGAGTAAACTGATCAGCCAAAAGACTGAAAACTACAAACTGTGCAACTATAATAAAAGCACCAAAAACTATATCATATTGTCAATAGACACGTCTAAACTGACTCTGTAAAATATGGTGTAATAATGAAAATAAGAATTGACTACTGATTCCTGATGTCCTTCTCAGGTGACTACTGAACAAGTTACTACTGTACAAGGTGTGCACACGACTAGTCTTCTAAAACAATCTACGAAAAGTACACTTGATTTTCTCTTCGGGATAAGGAGTTCCTACGCGATGAACGCTCCACTTTGTATTTGTTACACAAAAAAACTGAGTTCAACTTCAGATAGGAACCGCTTCACTGCATTCTCTTCGTACCTATACAACAAAAACACCAAAAAGAAACGTTAGCAAGCTAGTAAAAGGAAAGGATAGTGATTTCAGCCGGCGAGGTAAAATATTCTAAATCTGTTAGAGCAAAGTATAATATTTAAACTGGTAACTTCGTTCTACAAAGAGCCTTACTGTACATTTGATTCTTTCATACCGTAAATCCTCTATGAAGCCCCCCTATCCAATAAGCCCGTACCCCCAATTTCAAGGAAGAAAATTCTTTCCTTTTAAGCCCCCTCCCCCTATTCTTAAATAGTAGACGTATGGTAGATGTAATAATTAATCACGATTGTAACACCTCACGTGGACTGATCCCGTATGGTTTATTCACGTCCTGGAAGTTCAAATTTATTTTTGATCTTCGGCTGCGCGACCTCCAACTTCATATGCTTCCGTTTTTCTACTTTAGCTTCGGTCTCTGTTCGGAATAGAGAATCGATAGTCATACCACAATCTTCGTTTAATTAAATAACCCCTTCTCTATTAACCCCCCCCCTTAAACATGCTTGAAAGAAATAAGTTCCCGGGGGGAGGGGCTTAATAGAGGATTTACGGTAGGTTCCTACCTTTCAGTCGGTGAGTATGACCTCTGTTACATCCCATAACCGACCACTCATCAAAAATACCAAAATCATTTTTCCACCCAAAGCACCATACCTGGAACAACTCCTAAGCGATCACCGTTCGTAAGTGACTGGCAAATGTTGGCATTTTAGGTGGTCCCTTACGGCAGGTTCTACTGTAATGTTACAATGGAACGAACTCAAACAGGGCCACCAACACTTTGTAATGTGCTGAAATGTTCTTGTGTTTGACTGCCTAAAATATCCTTAAGTCAGAGTCCTTTTAAACTGCTGACATGACCTGTGATTGGCAGCTTGATGTTAAGTGGCACTGGTTGAGTTCGTTGCCTTATAAAAATTTTGTTTAAGCACGTAATATGATCCCAGGTTTAAATATATCCCAAAATACCTTGCTATTTATTTGATGCCCTCAAACTCGAGCGTTACGTCATCACCAATGAGAACAAACGGTGCCCAGTACTTCACTGCACTAAAGCGGTCAGATTCTCTCATGGATTTCATGGCCTCATTCAGAGCCTCACTAGCACTTCTTCCATTGACTAGTTGTCGGTAGAAAAATTCCATGAACTCCATCGTAGCCTCGTCGTCAATCGCCCATAGGGAAACCAGAACAGAACGAGCACCAGCGCCCAAAAATGCTCGTGCAATACCGACCACGCCCTCAGATTTCACCTGTCCGCGAGCACTATGACTGCAACTAAGTACAACAAGTCTTGCCCTAATCTGCGCCTTTAAAACATCCTTCATAGTTAAGAGATAGTCTTCTTTGACTGGAATCAGGGATGAACGCGTTGTGTTTGGGGCCAAGGCAATTTCTCCTGTTTCCATTTTACTGTGAGCAGCAATGTGCACCAGAGCAACCGAGGAAATACGTCTCAAGACTTCATCTTTTGTTGCCTGCTTTCCAAAAATAGGTTTAGTTTGAAGTATTTTCCCAATCATCTGCACCTCCTTTTCGGCCCACTTTAACTGCTCTAGCGTCATTCCTTCATAAATTACCTCCTGTACCCATGGATCGCCGACGAGAAGGGCGCCAGTCTTACTGTGCCAATCTGCTGGACAATTTTGGATTAACCGAAGACTGGAAAGTGAGGGAAACAGACGAATTCTAAACGTTTCGCAGAGGTACTTTGATTTAAAGTCCATGAAAGCAGCAAAAGGCGCTAAACACAGAGGTCCTTGTGGAACAATCACAACCTCATCGCTATGGAGTAAGTCTCTTATAGGGTCGATAACAACATTGTACAATCTTTTTAATGCCATTTCTTCATGTATAATTTCCAAAAGAGACTGAAAATACGTTGTGGCGGAGATATCGATCGGAGTTCTTCTAGTTTTGATTCCTTTTCCTTTCTCGTTCACCCAAAAAAATATTCCTTCCTCGTTGATACCTATAAAAGCTGTATTTGATGGTAGGTAACTAAGAACTTCAGGTGTTGTTGCAGAGAGTGTTCCTATTTCTAAACGTAACACTTTAAACCCATACATGAACTCCAGACGATCACGTAAAGCTTGGGCACGTCCATGCTCAGCAGTTAAAAGTGCCTCGACGACTTTACCTTGCTTAAACTGAAGCCCCCATAGCCGCAAATTAACATGATCATACGTACTCACAAGGCTAATCTTCCATTCGTCATTAGATATGAGATTTCCCCTGATATGGTCAAAGGCAAGAACACTCTTTTTATAATAGTCAACGGCTTTCTGTAATTCTCCAACATTTCTAAAAGCGTTGCCAAGATTACAGCACGCTGTTCCTTCTCCTGCCCTGTTTCCCACTTCTTTCGAAATTTTGAGGTCTCGTTCATGGTACTCTATGGCTTTCTGGAAATCTCCAACACTGTCATAAGCGTTGCCAAGATTACCGTACGCTTTTCCTTCTCCTGCCCTGTCTCCCACTTCTTTCGAAATTTTGAGGTGTCGTTCATGGAACTCTATGGCTTTCTCGAAATCTCCAAGATTTCTAAAGGCGTTACCAAGATTACAGTACGCTCTTCCCTCTCCTACCCTGTCTCCCACTTCTTTCGAAATGCCGAGGCTTCGTCGATGGTACTCTACGGCTATCTGGAAATCTCCTACACTGTCATAGGCGTTGCCAAGATTACCGAACGCTTCTCCCTCTCCTGCCCTGTCTCCCACTTCTTTCGAAATTTTGAGATCTCGTTTATGGTAGGCTATGGCTTTCTGGAAATCTCCAAGACGAAAATAGGCGTTGCCAAGATTACCGTACGCTTTTCCTTCTCCTGCCCTGTCTCCCACTTCTTTCGAAATTTTGAGGTCTCGTTCATGGTACTCTATGGCTTTCTGGAAATCTCCAACACTGTCATAGGCGTTGCCAAGATTACAGTACGCTCTTCCCTCTCCTGCCCTGTCTGCCACTTCTTTCGAAATTTTGAGGCCTCGATGATGGTACTCTATGGCTTTCTGGTATCTTCCAAGACTGTAATAGGCGTTGCCAAGATTACAGTACGCTGTTCCCTCTCCTATCCTGTCTCTCACTTCTTTCGAAATTTTGAGGCTTCGTTCATGGTACTCTATGGCTTTCTGGAAATCTCCAAGACTCTCATAGGCGTTGCCAAGATTACAGTACGCTTCTCCTTCTCCTGTCCTGTCTCCCACTTCTTTCGAGATTTTGAGGTCTCGTTCATGGTACTCTATGGCTTTCTGAAAATCTCCAAGACTCTCATAGACGTTACCAAGATTACCGTACGCTTTTCCTTCCCCTTCCCTGTCTCCCACCTCGTTCGAAAGTTTGAGGTGTTGTTCATGGTACTCCATGGCTTTCTGGAAATCGCCAAGGCTGAAATAGGCGTTGCCAAGATTACAGTATGCGCTTCCTTCTCTTGCCCTCTCTCCCGCTTCTTTGGAATTTTTGAGGTGTCGTTCATGGTACTCTATGGCTTTCTGGCAATCTTCAAGACTATAATAGGCGTTGCCAAGATTGCAGTACGCATTTCCCTCTCCTTCCCTGTCTCCCACTTCTCTGGATACTTTGAGGTCTCTTTCATGCCAGTCTGTAGCGTTCTGTAAATCTTTAAAGTTGACATTGGCGTCGCCGATATGCCTATTACCTTTTTCTTCCTCTCTCCTCTCTCCAACTACATTGCCAATCTTGTTGGTGTTTTTAAGATTACAGTTCGCCCCTGTTTGTACTTCCTCAGCCATTTCAATAACAAATTGCAGATACAATCAACTGCTTTTCCAGGAGATAGTTGCGGTTGTCACATTTTTTGTTCGCTTTGCTATTTCAGCTCTTCTGAAAAAAGTACAGATATGTTGTGGTTATGTTTTTGCGCCGTTTAAAATACAATATCTCTTTGTGTACGATATAACGAAGATGAAAAGTAAAATTAAAACCTAGGGTGTAAAAGCTTATTTATTAGCTCCTTTATCATTCGTTTTTGAGCTATTTTGAAAAACTAGCTCATCTCTCAGTGGTGTGAGCGTGTGTATCTTTGTGGCTTTGTGGATTAATTGCTTTGTTCGGATGTGTGTTGCAGGGGCCAATAAGGTTGGAGGTAAAATGAGTTGATGCTGACGAACCAATGAGATTTTGGCATCTAAACATGACATTGCTGCGCTTAAGGTCAAACAAGGGCACTTTGAGACCGCCATTTTGGTTCTTCACAACTTTCTCGTCTTTTATTACCGCTAAAGGTTTTTAGAAGCATAACATTTAAATATGTTCATCATTCAAACGGTAAGTACATTAATGCAGCTGTTTAAGGGTTCATATTTTAGTGCGGCTGCTAGTTCAAGACCTTTATGACCTAATTCGGCTATCGCGAACGGCACTACGTAGTGAATTATGTTTCACCTGCTTCAAAGTGAAGTATAAAATTTTTAGAAATTGGTATTTAGATATTGACTTTTAGAAGATTGAACAAGAGCTGTTTTTTTTAAAGCAGTACAGAGTAAATTAATTGCGTAAACATGCTTTAATATTCTCTCTCGTACAAAGATGAAGTGTGTGGCCGAGCGCTTAACATCTCAAACTCTAGATCTGGAGGTCCTGGGTTCAAGTCTAGCTAAGTCTCGCCCGTCGCGTTGTTTCCTTAGACTAGGAACTTTACTCAACTTTGTCCCTCTTCATCCAGGTGTATAAATGGGTACCGTCGACATAATGTTGGGGGGGAGGGGGGGAACCCTGCAATGGACTAGCATCCCAACCAAGGGGGAGTAGCAATACTCCTAGGCATGTTTCACGATAAGGAAATCGGGATAAGCTCCGGCCGTTTGGGCCTTTGGGTCGTGTGCGCCTTTACCTCTCGTAAAAGTTCAACAGACCTTTAATTTCACGTTCCGGCAACTTAAGTGCAACCATATTTGATACATGTTTGCTGACATAAAAGCAGTTAAAATGTATTTACCCAGTGACTAAGTTTTGCGTTAGCGAATAAACTTAAGTATAAATAAATATAAGTAGCCAGTTGACCAAATAATTAGGCCCAGTTCAAACGTCGTTCTTTCATGTACTGAACCTAATTCCTTCAATTAGGTACATGAAAAGATCGACGTTTGAATCAATTAAGTTCGACATATCTGATTTGGGTCCAGCGATGAATTACGTTCGAGTGGCCTACATGGAAATTTCGACTGTGGAGAGACCTCGTTTCAAACGTCGAACTTTTCATGTGCCAAACCTAATGCATAAAGTATGTTAAAGGCACTGTGACACGCTTCTGCGCATGTGCGGCAACTTGATTTCTGTTCTGGCGAACAGTTATTCAAGATTGGCGTTTGGTGAAGAAATCCTCTTCCATCGACCCTGAGACGCCCGAGAAAGCCATAATATCAGTATTCAAGAGCTATGTGGTCCATTTGGGAAGTTTTAAACGCCATATTTTGTATTTTTGTGCAAGTATTATCGAGAAAATTCGACGTAATTGAGGAGAACCGCACGAAGCCATGTTCGTTGTTGTCAGTGTTCAACAAACGGATCAAATGTGGCCTTTACTGTGGTCATCTGGCTTTCATTTCTGTCTATTAACGTTCTCCAGTCAACGATCTACCTTTGACGGATATTTTTTAAACGATAAATATGTAAAGAGAGTTAAAAAGGGTTTCCTCGATACAGCCGTGGACTACTAATGGGACGCAGCGGCGAGTGAAGCTGATCTGCGACATGACTTCCGATTGTCTGCAACAATTTAATTTATCGAGTGCCTGGAATCAGAAGGAGAAAACCCAGCAATCTTTTGTTGTACAAGAAGTCGTATGAGGTTTCAGGAAACAATCCATCGAACATGAAACGTTTTAACAGGCATTCAATTTATGACTCCGATCCGTAGTTGTATAGTAGAAAGTACGGACAACAGGCCGCGCGATCTTTACTGATGTAGTTCACTGGGAATGTTCCTTGTATCTTTTCTGTATGAGCGTAGATGTTTAAGAATTGCTCTTTTAAAAATAAATTGTAGTCTGAATGTTCCGTTTAACATCTGGTTTCTTTACGTGTTGAATCGATAACGTTCGTTTTACGGAACACCCAACGCAACGACTCGGAAGGAATTTTTTTATTTGCTGATAAGCAATTGAAATTTATGCCATAGTGATGGGCTCCTGTTTATGCCTTTTTTGCGCTGTTCTTTTAGAATAATCTCTATACTTATACGTTATGTGGCTACTATTACAACGAAAGCGTTTTATGATGAAGCGCTAAGAATTGCTTTCAAACACTGCTACGATTTTCAGCTGGTATCAATTGACTTAGCTACAGTGTTCATACAGAGTGTTCATCGCGGTAGCCGACCGCATGGTATGGCGTATTTTATTATAGTGCGCATTTAGCTGGCATTTTAAGCAAAACGTTTGCCTCATCCGATACTGTGTGTTTTTATCACCGGTCAGGATCTATTTGCAGGTATTTTAAGTTTATATAGGGCAAACAGAGAGATCAGTAAGGTTTGTTTACAAATTGTTTTTGTTTGCGGATTGGAGACTGGTTTTCTAGCGTGGGTACGTAAAAATACACGGAGGTAAATGTTTGTGTCAAATCATATTCTTTTCAGCTGCAGCATTTATCTGAGGAATACCAGAGAATAAATATGAATTATGGGGATATATAAAATCGAACAAAAACGCCCGGAAGACTCCCGCTTCGCGAACAATGAATCTTAAATTATGTACATTTCCTCGCGTGCATCTTACTCGCTTCCGATTGGTTCAAAGACAATCAGCTACTGTCACAGCTCACACATGCGCACTATCATGACACAGTCCCTTTAACGTATGTTCAGCGGTTATGATTGGCTATTTCACCCGTGAGCGGAAAAAACTCACAGAAGCGTGACGACCGTTGACTTTGCCCTAGCAGCGTTCTCGCAGAGGAATTTAAACTGAAACTGGGCAGCATAAAACGGTTGATATAACTTGCTTTTAAGCTGCCTTTAAGCGCCCATTTCCGCACAAAACTAGTATTCTAATGTTGTGTTTCAATGGGAGTACAATTTACCTGAACATAACAGAGCAACCAAGAAGGAAACACGCAACACGCAAGATTTTCCTACTTGGTAACTAATTCTGAAGCTAAATTCTAAAACTTTCGTCTACTATTCATATTGAATCGAAATAGAGGGCATCTGAGTTATTGCAAACCACTTCCGTCAATCTACTTATTTTAAGCGATAAATATGATATTTGTTTACTCCACGAATTAGGTTCGGCACATGTAAAGTTCGACGTCTGAATCAAGCGTCGAACTTTATAATTTGGGTCGACCCAAATACAACCAAAATACGACCCAAAGTCCAACAACTCCACGTGCAAATTGTGTGCATGAGTTATTTTTATAATCCTGTTTACTAGATTACTGCGTGATAACTCGAATTCGCTCACGTACGATCCACGAAAGGGGACAGAGTCCAACACTTTCACGTGCCAGCTGTGTGACTGTACATCTCATGCAGATTTGTTTTTCACAGTAATAATAGTAACTTGAACGTATGAAGACCTGTTTCCTTTGGTAACTAATGCCTTAAGTAAAGGCTCTTGTCTTTTAAGAAGCAATAACTTTTAAAACATGAAGAAGTCGGAGTTAAAGACTGTTTCATTGAGTAGAATCGTACGTGAAAACCTCGTAACTTTGATGATAATGCAACCATCTACCAAAATGATAAAAATCCTGATATTTGGTAAATATCAGGACGCCTGGGAGAGCGCCGGTCTCCCGAGCGGGAGGTCGCGGGTTCAAACCCCGGCCGAACCAACACTCAGGGTCTTTAAATAACTGAGAAGAAAGTGCTGTCTGTGTAATGACATCTGCAAATGGTTAGACTTTCTAGTCTTCTCGATGGAGGGACTAGGGAACGATCTTAACACTGAGGAACCAATAGATTTTACCATGGATGAAGAAGAAAAAGAAGAAGACCCATTCGTTCATGCTACATCTGAAGGTGGAGATGCGCCACAAGTCACATTTGTGGACGACTGTCTAGTTGCAGTGGCGGTTGCTGAAGCGCGACCCCCGCCAGATGAATATGAACCCGACTCAGGAGATGACTTTTCTGATAGGGAGGACTAAGATATTGCGCCTGTTACCATTTCAAGATCTGGGCGGCCAATACGTGCCCATTTTCGACTTGATTTGTAAGGTATGCTTATAGTAGATATGTTTCATGTTTCACAGGAGAAAATATTTTGTTTGTTACTCTCCTCCCAACGCGCCTGTTTCGGCGAGTGCAATATTCCCTGATCACTTCATCCCAGCCAATCACAATTGAGCCATTGACAAACAATACCCAATCAAATCAAACGAACAAAAAAAGAAAGAACTCTTCCGATATTTATTTGTCTTTCTCACGATATACTTCAAATATTTTGAAGGTGAATTTTGATGAGCTAAGGGTCTAAGTGTTAGAGAGGAATTTTATGCTCGGGCAACCAGGAGAGTAACGATAGAAAGCCGCTTGTAATGAATTCAACTCCAAATTTGAAAAAGAAAAGGTTATTAGTGAAGCAATTTTCGAATTAGTGATACAATTTACATTTAATGTGCCTTTTAAACTAAATTTTGGATAAAAAAGAAATAACTAAATTACTTAATTAATTATTAACAGCCAATTAACTGACAACTGAAAAATAGCCTTAAATTTAACTGACAACTGACAAATGGCCAAAATTTTAAATGACAACTGACATTTGTACCCCCCATCCAGACCCTCTATAATGGGGTAGGGGCTCTGAGAGGCCAGCGGCACAAACCCTGCAAAAATTAACCCAAGTACTCCCCCGGGAAAGAGCTACCCTCCAAAAGGAGGCCATCGAGGAAAATATGAAAACTAATTATAAAGCATATGAGGGGTGATATTAAATCTAATATACAGTTACTTAATATTTGTCTCACAAAAGATCATCTTATAGCAGACGCTGTGGACTGATGGATTCTTCCACTGAGGAAGTTGGTCTGATACTTCCTGTTTTTCTCCGAATACTGCCGGATATGCTTTGTGATGAGTGACCTCCTAATCTTCTAACGAGGCTCAAATACGCTTTGTGTGTGATTTGAAGTAAAAACAAAAACTGGAATTTCAATTGTCGGGTTGTGCTGTGATACGCCCTACCTTACCCCTGGAACTTGCTTGACAACCGGACTGGTGACAAATTTCAGTTGTAATGTCCGCACGAAATACGGTTTTCCTTCAAAATCCTTCCAATTTTCTATGTCCACTTTAATTTTATCAATGTATTATGATTTCTGTATTACATGAGATTGAGGCAGTTTGTTTCAATCGTCTACTAATCCCCTGGTATCAGATTCCCCACCCATCCCTCCCCCCTTCGAATCCCTAATCCCTGTTGACGCCTGCTACGCAGTAAGACAAATTTTCACTTTCCGTGCTCATCAGTAAGTAACCAGCTCCGGGTTTTTCTACTCCCGGGGTGGGAACTCATTAATGCTTCTGTTTGATCAAAAGTGTGACGCGAGCGGGAAGGGTTCTAGCGTTACGCTTTAAAGCTTTATGTTGCTTTTAGGTATTGTTTGGTAGCCAGTAGCACGCGCTGCCTCCACTGTAAGGAGTTCCTCAGAAAAACGTAACCCCAAATTACTTAAGGATTCCACTAATCAAATGTCGCCATCGCCCAAATGCACCGTATTTTTAACGATCAGCGTTAGGAGGAAGAAAAATTCTGGTTTTGCGCAGCCCGCAGTCAGCCTAAGAGTCAGGAAAATCACGATCCCATGTTTTCTTTCTCTTAAAGAATAATAAAATTCGTTCCCCCTCCAGTCTGGGATTTTTTTGCTCTTCCAGGGATTTGCTGCTCACTCGGTACATCTTTAATAACTGAATGACATTTATGGAAGAAGCGTGATGGTTTCGAAATGCCCTCGGTGGGGTACTCCCTATAATGCCGTATACGGGGAGGTCGTCCTCTTCTATCTCGGACTATTTTCCTTCATCATATTCTTAAAATGAAGCCAACATTAGTAGGTTAGTGATGATTTTTTATGGCCGCTTAATAGAGGTGACAAAAATGGCAAAACTCTCATAGTAACAGCAAAAAGGTGGCCGCGATCGCTTAATAGAGGTGGCCGCCCAATAGAGGTTTAATTTCCCATTCTTTTCTACAATTATTTCGGGGCATTGATTACTGGCCGCTTAATCGAGGATGACCGCTAAGCTTAATAGGTGGCCACTTAATGGAGGTTCAACTGTATACGGAGTGGGATGATAACCATGTATGCATAATAAATCAGTGAAAGGGCTGAGAGGAAATCCTACATGATGGGTTCTATCGCTGTAAAAGTCCTCCGCGATCTGAAAGATCATAGACAACACGGCCTTTGACAGAAGTTTAACCCCGGAAATTTAAGAAACAAATGCATTTCTAAGGTATTAAAAGGAATCTTGGAGTTCCAGGGTGACTTCAGCTAATGCAATGCCTACCTTAGTTAGAAATTCCCAAGTAGTCTTGATAGTTAGCTTGATTTGTCACGACGAAAGGGTCTACGAGGAAATGATATTTTGTAAGACAAGTTTAAGAATAAAAGTCAACTGCATTTTCCTTCACAAAATAGCAGGACTTGTACAAAACTTACCTAAAGCAACAATCAACCCTTCTACCACGAAAAAGTTGAACCTAAGGGATTTTTCCCTTCTTTTAACTTTCAGTTTCATTTTGATCAAATTACTTCAACAAAAGTGACGTAAGTGCTTCCAGAAATAGCTCCCACCAAAATGCAGCCATCCACAAAAATTTTAAACTAATTATAAAGCCTATGAAGGGTGACATTAAATCTAATATATAGTTACCAGGGGCACCCACGCGAATATAGTTCAAAACCATTTAAACACAGCATAGATATAGGCATATTTTTATCCCCTAAAAAATTTTCATCTGTTCGGACTTCCTAGCTGAAAGTCTATTGATCCGAAAATTATAGGGATCAAAACTGACCTTTTCGAAATTTTCAGCCAGAAAAAAGGCTCCCGAAAACTCTAGGTAACCTTTTTAGGGTAAAAATCCGTTAAAAATGGACAATTTTACCATTTTTTAGATGTTCGAAAATCCTAGGAGAGGCAGGCAAGCAAGAAATTTTACAATAAATGTTCATCTCAAATCGTCTTCCGAACAGATATTTTCCGAAAATTGACGTTGGGTGCCCCTGAGTTATTTATTTTTCTCTGAGCGAAAAAACAAAAAGCTCACAAAAGATGCTGTAGACTGATGGATTCTTCTACTGAGGAAGTTGGTCTGATACTTCCTGTTTTTCTTCGAACATTGCCGGATATCGGTATGTTCGTCTGCACGCAACGTTCCTCAAAAGTGTGACGGGGATGTAACCCCAAATTACTAAATGATTCCACCAGTTGTAATCGAATGTCGCCATCGCCCAAATACATGTTTTTTTTCACTCGGTAGATCTTTAAAAAAATTGAATGTCATTTGTATTATAAACGTGAAGGTTTTCATTCAGATAATGAAAAGCCCCGGTGGGGTCAGGCTCGCTATAGTGGCGTATACGGGAAGGACGTCCTCTTCTATCTCAAACTATTTTCCTTCATCATGCATTCTTAAAATATAGCCAACCTTAGTCTGTTATGGCCGCTCAATAGAGGTGAGAGAAATAGAAAAACTCTTGTTGGAACGGCAGCATATAATTATAAAGGTGGTCGCGATTGTTAATAGAGGTGGCCACTCAAAAGAGGTTTAATTTCCCATTCTTTTCTGCAATTATTTTCGGGCATTGATTACTGGCCGCTTAATGGAGGATGACCACTTAATAGGTGGCCACTTAATGAGGTTCAGCTGTGTACAGAGTGGGATGATAACCATGTATGCGTAATAAATCAGTGAAAGGCCGAGAGGAAATCCTACATGATGGGTAATATCTCGGAAAAAGTCCTCTGCGATCTGAAAGATCATAGACAACACGGACTAACATACTTTGACAAAAGTTTAACCCTGGAGATTAAGAACCAAATGCATTTCTAAGGTAAAGGAACCTTGGAGTTCTAGTGTAACTTCAGCTCATGCAATGCCTACCTGAGTTATAAATTCCCAAGTAGTCTTGATCGGTTCGCTTGATTTGTCACGACGAAGGGGTCTACGAGGAAATGATATTTTGCAGGACAAAATTATGTATTGGTCAAATCGAAGCTTCAACATGCCCCCCCGTGCAACCCCCCGGGCATTTGGCTTTTTTGAAAATTATTGTTCAAATTCCCCCCTACCCGCGCCAAAATGCCGTTCAAATGCCCCACACTAGGGTCCATTCAGGTGATCAAATATCCCCACCCCGGGGACATTTCACAGGCACAAAAATGACAGAAGGACGGCGGAAACGCCTTCAGTTGTCGAACAAAATCTGTATAAATATAACAAAAACTGAGAAACACTGTTAGCGTATTTACTACGAACAAAATTCTCGTGCAAAGCAGCAGAAATCGCTGCTACAAGGTCACTGAATGCTCAGCTTTTCTTCGTCATGCAATATACAAAGTGTTCTATAAAAAAAGATCCCACCTATTGAGATTACTACATCATGACCATTTCACTAACATACATCATCACTCACCTTATTAATTAACTTCCTTGCAGTAGGTCAAAGTAGTTGACCTGAGCTTTTTATTTTATTTTATTTTATGTTGTCGTATTGAATCGCCGGTATAGGTATTGTATTTCATTGTAAACACAACGATAAAATACATTCATACATTCAAAGCCTGAATCCAATTAAAAAGTTTAAAATTTAAATACTTCAAATACGGCACAAAGCTTGTTTAAGCCCTTTCCTCGTAACCAATTGGCCACAAAGGCACAATCTTTTCCACGAAAATCCTCTAACACCGCGTCCCACATAATAGCTCGCCACGCCAAAGATTTTACATGAAAACGAGGGTGCAGTTCAAATTCCCCACCCCCTCGAAGACTCTGATAATCAAATTCCCTCCTCCCCGGGACGGCGAAGGTGTCAAATGCCCGGGGTATGCCCGGGGGGGGGGGCATGTTGAAGCTTCGATTTGACCGATACATTAAGTTAAAAGTCATTTTCATTTTCCTTCACAAAATAACAGGACTTGCACAAAACTTACCAAGCCACAATCAACCCTTCTATCAAGCTCGAAAAAGTTGAACCTAAGGGATTTTTCCCTTTTGTAATTTAGCTTGCAGTTACACTTTGGTCAAATTACGTCGACAAAAGTGACGTAAGTGCTTCCAGAAATAGCTCCAAAAATGCAGCCAACCAGGAAAAATTTGAAAACTAATGAAGCAGATGAGGAGTCACATTAAATCTAAATATACAAATAATATTTCTCGAAAGAAATAACGAAAGGCTCGCAAACTAGAGCTCTTACAACAGATTCTGTAGACTGATGGAATCTTCCAGCGAGGAAGTTGGTCTTAGACTTCCTGTTTTTCTCCTTACACTGCCGGATATGCCTCTTGTGTGACCTTTAACAAGGCTTGCACTTTGTGTGTTATTTGAATTTATTGTTGCAGATGTACTATCATATACCCTACCCCTGAGACTTTCTTGACAACCGGACTGGCGACAAATTTCAGTGGTAGTATTACAAAAGATAGTTTTCCCTCAACTTCTCCCTATTTTCTACTGATTCGCTATATTTTTATCAAGGTACAACAGATTTCTGCTTTACATGAGATTGAGGCAGTTTACCAGTTTTATCCTCTACTAATCCCATGGAATCAAATTGCCTTCCCATCCCTTCCCCGCTGCTCCCAATCCCTTACCCCTTTTGTTAGCCTGTGAACAGGCTCTCTGTTTGGTACCTGCGAAAACATTCGTTTCTGTTCGCAGGCTATCTGTTTGGGGAAAGGGTGAAAAAATCGCGAGGAGAGGGAAAGGGTGAGAACCTAGCTATTTCAGGGAAAAAAAATATTTGTTTAAAACGTTTTTCAAATTTAATTGATGTTTTGGTGAATGCTTTCCGCCGTTTTACTACAACACTCTTATTTGTATTCATCCTCTATCTCGGACTGTTTTCCTTTATCGTATCCTTAAAATAAAGCCAATCGTAGCGCGTCAAGTGCTTGATGGCCGCTTAATAGAGGTGAGAACAATGGGACAACTCTTGTTAAAGAGGCAAAAAGGTGGCAGCGATTGCTTCTGATAGCGGTGGCCGCTCAATCGAGGTTTAATTTCCCATTATTTACTACCACAGTTCTTTGAGGGCATTGATTACTCATGATTACTGGCCGTTTATTAATGGGGGATGGCCGCTTAAAATGATTCAACTGTATAATAGAGGTGGCCACTCAATCGAGGTTTAATTCCCCATTCTTCACTACAATTATTTCGGGGCATTGATTACTGGCCGCTCAATGGAGGTTTAACTGTATACAGAGTGGGATGCTAATAATGCTTGCATAATAAATCAGTGAAAAGGCGGAGAGGAAATCCTACATGATCATGAAAAACCGAACCCTCTGCGATCTGAAGGATCATAGCCAACACGGTCTTATTAAAAGAGACTTACTTTGACAAAAGTTTCCTTTACATTAAAGAACCAAATGCATTTCTAGGGTAAAGAGACCTTGGAGTTCTAGTGTAACTTCAACTAATGCAATGCCTGTCTCGGTTATAAATTCCCTAGTAGTCTTGATCGGTTCGCTTCATTTGTCACGACGAAAAGGTCTACGAGGAAATGATATTTTGTAAGACAAGTTTAAGTATAAAAATCAATTGCCATTTTCCTTCGCAAAATAACCGGATTTTTACAAAACTTACCTAAAGCAACTATCAACCCTTCTACCAAGAAAAAGTTGCTTAGCGCAAAATGCCACGTTCGCCTCGCTTGGCTCATAAAGCGCCTGTTATGCAGGCTAGTGAAGGGGATGGGTTCTAGCGTTACGCTTTTTAAAGCTTTATACTGTTTTAAAGTATTGTTTGGTAGCCAGTAGTGCGCGCTTGCTCCACCATAAGCAGTTTCTCAGACTGATACATATAACCCCAAATTACTAAATGATTCCACTAGTTGTAATCAAATGTCGCCATCGCGGAAATACACCATTTTCTTTCACTCGGTACATCTTTAAAAAATTGAATGTCATTTGTATTATAAACGTGAAGGTTTTCATTCAGATAATGAAAAGCCCCATGGGGTCAGGCTCCCTATAGTGACGTATACGGGGAGAACGTCCTCTTCTATCTCGGACTATTTTCCTTTATCATATTTTTAAAATAAACCTAACCTTAGTTTGTTATGGCCGCTCAATAGAGGTAAGAAAAATAGGAATTCTCTTATTGGAACGGCACAAAGGTGGCCGCGATCGCTTAATAGAGGTAGCCGCTCGGGTGTTCTCTTTTCTACAATTATTTCGGGACTTTGATTACCCAACAACGGTTTCCTCCTAAATACATCCGAATCCTTTTTTAGGCTATCCAGAGTACTTTAAGATATCTAGAAATGCATTCTAAGGGGCACTATAAAATTTGTTCCTGTTCATGTCATCCTAGGGAAACTTTTGTCTTTACGAAATTACAAGGGCTTCAGTATTATTGTGCAAAAAAATTCTACTGCAATTTAACTTATTACGAAAGTGAGAATTTTTATGATTCCTCTCTCCATCACATTTTTGAATCCAAAAATTTTAGGTTTCCTTTTTGTACGAAAAATAGCCTAACCTGGGCAGTGAAATGTAAAGAATTAAACTTCAGAAAATCGTAGGGAAATAATTAGATAAGCTTCGAAAAGTGTACATGACTGGAAATCAGTCATCTAGAAATTTTTAACCGTCCTCAAGCAATAGAAAATTAAAGGCAGCATCTGCTTCTCCGAACAGATATTTTACAGAAAACATTCGTTGGGTGCCCCTGATTACTGGCCGCTTAATGGAGGATGGCTGCTTAATAGGTGGCCACTTAATGGAGGTTTAACTGTATACGTATACAGAGTGGGATGACAACCATGTATGCATAATAAATCAGTGAAAGGGCTAAGAGGAAATCCTACATGATGGGTACTATTGCGGAAAAATTCTTCTGCGATCTGAAAGATCATAGACAACACGGACAAACATACTTTGACGAAAGTTTAACCCTGGAGATTAAGAACCAAATGCATTTCTAAGGTAAAGGAACCTTGGAGTTTTAGTGTAGCTTCAGTTAATGCAATGCCTACCTTAGTTATTCTTGATCGGTTTCCTTGATTTGTCACGACGAAAGTGTCTGCAAGGAAATTGTACTTTATAAGACAAAATTAAGTTAAAAGTCAATTGCATTTTCCATCACAAAATTACAGAATTGCACAAAACTTACCAAGCTACAATCAACCCTTCTACCAAGCTCGACGGAAAAAGTTGAACCTAAGGGATTTTTCCCTTTTGTAATTTAGCTTTCAGTTTCACTTTGATCAAATTACGTCACCGAATTAACTTTGTAAGATTCCGACAAAGAGCTCTTAAAACAAATCAGGGGCACCCAACGGCTGTTTTCTGTAAAATATCTGTTCGGAGAAGCAAAAATTGCGTAGAATTTTCTATAACTTGAGGAAGACTAAGAATTTCTAGTTCCATTCATGTTTAGTTTGCACTGCTTATCTAATAAATTTCTTATCATTTTCTGAAGTTTAATTTTTTGCATTTCACTCCCCGGATTAAGCTTTTTTTTCACAGAAAATGGAAACCTAAAATTTTCGGATTCAAAAATGCGATTGAAAGAGGAATCAGAAAAATTCTCACCTTCGTAAAACTAATAAAATTGCCTCTAACATTTTCGGAAAAATATAATACTGAAGCCCTGGTAATTCCGAAAAGATTCAAGTTGCCCTAGGATGACCGAACAAATATCAACTAGCGCTGATAAGAATGTATGTCTAAAGATCTTAAAGTACTGCGGATAGCCTAAAAAGTGTTTTCAATGCATTTAGGAGAAAACCGTCGTTGGGTGCTCCTGACAAATTCTGTACATTTAGACTGATGAAATCTTAGTGAGAAAGTTGGTCTTAGACTTCCTGTTTTTCTCCTTACACTACCGGATATGCCTCTTGTGTGACCTTTAACAAGACTCCATTTTGTGTGTGATTTGAAGTAAAGTGGAATATTTATTGTCGCAGATGTGCTGTCATATACCCTACCCTGCCCTGAGACTTTCTTGACAACCGGACTGGTGACAAATTTCAGTGGTAATATTACAAAAGATAGTTTTCCCTGAACTTGATTTTCCTGACTGCTAACTAAGTGTGGTCGTTAGGAATCGATGGCGGATAATATATTGTTTTTGAATATTGAATATGTCCCTTGTAAGTTCGAAGTGTTTATTCGAAGTTTGGCTATTTAATAGGGATGTGACCGACGATAAAATAGCCATGATTGCTATGCGCTGGAGAATTTTCGGGGCATTGATTACTGATGATTACTGGCCGCTTAATGGAGGATAGTAGAGGTGGCCGCTCAATCTCCCATTCTTTACTACAATTATTTCGCGGCACTGATTTCTGGCCGCTTATAATTAATGGAGGATAGCTGCTTAATAGGTGGCCACTTAATGAAGGTTTAAATTTAATGTATACAGAGTGGGATGATAACCATGTATGCATAATAAATCAGTGAAAGGGCGGAAAGGAAATCCTACATGATCATGAAAAAACCCTCTGCGATCTGAAAGTTCATAGACAACACGGACAAACATACTTTGACAAAAGTTTAACCCTGAAGATTAAGAACCAATTGCATTTCTAAGATAAAGGAACCTTGGAGTTCTAGTGTAGCCTCAGCTCATGCAATGCCTACCTAAGTTATAAATTCCCAAGTAGTCTTGATCGGTTCGCTTGATTTGTCACGACGAAAGGGTCTGCAACGAAATTATACTTTTGTAAGACAAAATCAAGTTAAAACTCAATTGCAGTTTCATTCAGAAAATAACAGGACTTGTACAAAACTTACCAAGCCACAATCAACCCTTCTACCAAGCTCGAAAAAGTTGAACCTAAGGGATTTTTCTCTTCTGTAATTTAGCTTCTAGTTTCACTTTGATCAAATGACGTCGACAAAAGTGAGTCAGACGTAAGTGCTTCCAGAAATAGCTCCAAAAATGCAGCCAACCAGGGATACGAGAAGTCACATTAAATCCAATATACAAATAATATTTCTTTAAAGAAATAACAAAAGGCTCTCAAGCTAGAGCTCTTATAACCAATTCTGTAGACTGACGGAATCTTTCAGTGAGGACGTTAATCTTAGACTTCCTGTTTTTCTCCTTACACTGCCGGATATGCCTCTTGTGTGACCTTTAACAAGACTCGCTTTTTGTGTATGATTTGAAGTAAAATGGAATTTTTATGGTCGCAGATGTGCTGTCATATACTCTACCCCTGAGACTTTCTTGACAACCAGACTTGTGACAAATTTCAGTGGTAGTATTACGAAAGATAGTTTTCCCTCAACTCCTCCCAATTTTCTACTGATCCGCTATAATTTTATTAAGGCACTAATAAATTTCCGCATTACATGAGATCGAGGCAGTTTACCAGTTTTAATCCTGTACTAATCCCATGGAATCAAATTACCCTTCCCTCCCTTCCCCCCTTTCTCCCAATCCCTTGCCCCTTTTTGTTAGCCTTTGAGCAGGCTCTCCGTTTGGGGAAAGGGTGAAAAAAACCTCGTGATTTTTTCAGATCACACTTTCCCCAAACAGAGAGCCTGTCACAGGCTACCCTTTAGTCGCCTGCTACGCAGGCTAGATAAATTCTCGCTTTCCGTGCTCATCAGTAAACAAGGGAGGATCCTCTCTTGTCACTGTAAGCAAACAGCTCGGCTCGGAGTTTTTCTCCCCCCCCCGCGGGTGGGAACTTACTGATGGTTCTGTTTGATCAATATCGATATCTTAAACAACCGAAGAATATGTGTGACTGGGATGGGTTCTAGCGTTACTCTTTTAAGCTACTATAAAGTATTGTTTGGTGGCCAGTAACGCGCGCTGGCTCCACTGGGAGCAGTTCCTCAGATAAATGTAACCCCTAATTATTGAAGGATTCCACTAGTTGTAATCAAATGTCGCCATCGCCCAAATGCACCGTATTTTTAACATTCAGCGTAAGGAGGAAACAAAAAATCTGGTTTTGGTGCTGGCTGCAGTGCCAAGGGTCTGTGAAACATCTTACGAGCATCTCCTACAATGCTGGTAAAATCACGGTCCAATGTTTTCTTTCTGTTGAAGAATTTAAGCCCCAACCTCTCCCCCTCTAGGGATGTCTTTGTTTTCTTGGAGATTTGAAGTTTTCTGTGATCTGGCGGCAATTTAGTTCCCAGTCTCTTAACGGCCACCTCCCTACAACGGACTCAGAGAGGGGGTCCCCGCTTTAACCTCGTTCCCAGGGATTTTCCCTGAGAAAATGGGAGGGGTGGGGACTGCTTTACTTCAGTACCTTTACCTTTATTTGACTCTCTCTGTGTGTAGTCACTTCGATTGGGAGATTGCTGGGAAAAATTTATGTGTTCCTCACTCCCAGCAAGACTGATGGAAGAGTTCCAAGCCAGCAAGGTGTACCTACAACATGCAACCTGACTTACTGGGGAGTTTCCCAGCAGACGTATCTCCAGCAACTTCTGGCCGGTTTGGGTGAGGCCACAGGAGAAAATTCAGACCTTCAATGGGGGGTAGAGGGGAGGGGGCATAGAAACATGGGTGTGGCCAAAAAGCGAATTTATCCCTTCAGGGGGGTGGGGAAGTTTCTGGCAAAAAACTCATGCCAGATATTCTACACATCAAATCCCAACAGACACCCACAGTTATATTTTTCCAAGCAACACTTTTCATCTTTGGACATATCACTTCTTCCAAACTCCCATCCAGCAAAAATTGGCCTGAAGAACATATAATTTTTTAGAAACAGATTTATTGGGTGCCCCTGATGCATGTTATGGCTGTAAAAAATTCTGGAGCACGTGCTGGTTTTCTTATTTATTCATATTTTAAAGATAGTGTATTTACAGCAGTTATTTTTCCCTTTTCTCGGTTATTTTTGTTCTTTTTAAGGGAATCATTTGTTATGTAATCCCTTACAGTATTATTCACTGTCTGAAAAGTTGGTGGCGGCTTTGATTGTAATAAAGGCGGAGTGCGGGGGTTAAAACAATCAGAGCTGATAACAATAACAGAACAATGCGGCAATATATTTTTCCATTCCCCTGCTCATGTTCCTCTGAACATGTTTAACCATCCCACTAAAACTACACAAGTCAAAATGTTTCGATTTAATGTACTTACCACATTTTCTTGGACTTCACTTTCTTCGTCAGCTGTTGTCATAGCGCAAACTAGATATTCGCATCACCGGCCGCGTCACTTTTAAACGAATTTGACATTACATCTCCAATATTATTTTTACCTGCGAACGTCCTTGTTTGAAACGTGACTCGTTAGACGACGGACACAAAACTCCGTCGAAGTGGGAGGTACGAAAGGGTTTCCAAAACTACTCTGTCTTAACGTTAAGAATAGTATTCCTTTGAGTTACTCATCTCTCTCTGGTAAAACGACTGTTTCACCACTACACACGAATGGACCAATTTCCATATTTTAGAATTCAACCTCAAACAATTCGAGTCTCTTGGGAATAAGCATTTCTAAAGAATTTATTAAGTTAATTTCCCTTGAAAATGATGTACTATCCAGATTTTTTATGTCCTCACCCCCTCCCCCGACCCCCGCCCTTTCAAGACTTCTACAACTCGAGCTTAAAAGGAACAAATTGATGGAAACGCCCCTGATTGTCTTAGAAAACCAAAACTGTATATCGGTTGAGGACACGACGAACTAGGTTGTGAAGGGAGGGGTGACTTAGAGGGCCACACAGTAAGAAATAAGTCGTGAAGGGAGGGGTGACTGACAGGGCCACATAGTAAAAAATTACCAGAGATTAAGACATTTTGGCGAGCTGACAGCTAAATAAGAAGCTAACTAGCCGAGCTAACTAAACTGGAGAAACTTAGAGTGCGTTTCTTTATCAAAATCTAAGATCAAATAAAAAATCTGGATCATTAGAATTTTTCGTTAGGAAAAGAAACGATGTGTCCAAATTTGAAAACAGGGCAGTTTCATGTAAACACCAGTGTGGACGACGGGGAAGACTCTACAATGCTCTCTGGGAAAGGCCTTTTCCTGGGTACACTCGCTGGCTGGGAAAAAACGCGGAATGTTGAATACCCTTGAGACAACAATTGTACACAGAGCTTGGCTCCAATGTAGAAGTTTAATCCAAGACGTAACCAGGATGTAACCGAAGAAATTCATACAAAGCGCTTGTATATAAGCCTAAGCTAATGATGCGATACAGATTACATCATAACTCAACGATTCAAAATAACCGAATACAAAATCATTTTTGAACGACTATTGGTGGAAATGGAAGCTTGTAGTGAAACATTAATTACTTCCAAAAGTTTCTACAAGTAGATAACCGTTCGTCACAGGTTGATTATAGCTCGGAGGCTACTACCATGTACTACAATCATGACTCGACAAATAAGTTTACACTCAATAAATATCAACAGGTTGTTTACTGTTTAGAGAAGCTAGGACTAAAGAATAAAGAATTTCTACATTGGCTATTAATATTTTTATGAGCGAAAACAAAATAACTTAATAACAATACATTCTCTTTTCACATTCCTCCACCTTAAGTTTCAGCTGTCCTCAGCAGAGTGGAGAGAGAAAAAAAATGAAGTTAGAAAGATAATTGTCTTAAAGAGAAAAAACAAAAGCGCAGCGAATAAAACTGGAACCTTGTATTTTACGTGTAGTTTTGAATTTTTTTATATATTTGTTTTTCTGGTTTTTGAAATTTTGTATTTGATTTTGTGCCTGAACCGCGGCATAAACCGAACTAGCCGGAATATAGGGGCCTCGGGGGTCCAATTAACAAAGCAATAAAATTAGCTAATAAAATAGAGTACGCTAACTGGAATTTGTAGCGTTTGAGCAAAGGACACTTCAGGAGGTCAATTCATGTGGCTTCTTTTTTTTTTGCAAACTTGCGTAGAGCTATCCGTTCACGCGGTGTCACAACAGGGCTAAAGACGCCGTGAGATAGCACAGTTAAGACCAGATGTTGCTTTGAATGCGTATGACTAATTTAGTATAACCTTATCCTGTTGCTGGGGTTGTTTCAATTGCCCAACAAGGTCTCACAGGTTCTTACACTGTCCTAAGAAACCAAATCGTTTGTCTCCGAGTTCCTCGCTGCGTATCGATTGCCAACACGAAGATCTAAGTTGTGAAGGGGAGGGGTGACTGAGTTGGCCAAACAGTAAAAATTACCAGAGGTCGAGACCTTCTGGGGAGCTAAGCTCCACAGGTAAATAGCAAAGCTAACTAGTCGGGCCAAAAAACAGGAGAAACTTAATTAAGTAGTCGTATTTATACGCAGTTAAACAAATGAATAGTGCGGCAGGAAAAAGGGGTACAGTAAACGGCAGAGATACGACCAACTTGCAGATAAAAGGTGCCAACAATAGAAATAAGAAAACTTGATATTGAAACAAAACGCACGCGAACAAGCCTATGAAATAGCAGTCCTACGCATAACTAAAAGCGAGTAAATGTAAAACTACAAAATTAGTGATTTAACCCAGTAATTGAATAAGCAATTTGACTACAAAATTAGAATTGAGACCTTCGTAGACAGTAAGAGTAAAGTGATCAGCCAAAAGAATAAAATTTACAACTGTGTAACTATAATAAAAGCATCAAAAACTACATCATATTGTCAATAGACACGGCTAAAATGACTCTGTAAAATATGGTATAATAATGAAAATAAGAATTGACTACTGATTCCTGATGTCCTTCTCAGGTGACTACTGCATGAACAAGTTACTACCGAACAAGGTGTGCACACGAGTAGTCTTCTAAAACAATCTACGAAAAGTACACTTGATTTTCTCTTCGGGATAAGGAGTTCCTACGCGATGAACGCTCCACTTTGTATTTGTTACACAAAAAAAACTGAGTTCAGCTTCAGATAGGAACCGCTTCACTGCATTCGCTTCGTACCTATACAACAAAAACAACAAAAAGAAACGTTAGCAAGCTAGTAAAAGGAAAGGATAGTAATTTACGCCGGTGAGGTACAATATTCTAAATCTGTTAGAGCAAAGGATAATATTTACATTTAAACTGGTAACGTCATTCTACAAAGAGCCTTATTGTAGATTATTGATACTTTCATACCGTAAATCCTCTATGAAGCCACCCTATCTAATAAGCCCCTCCCCCTCAATTTCAGGGAAGAAAATTCTTTCCGTTTAAGCCCCCTCCCCCTATTCTTAAATAATAGACGTATGGTAGTTGTAATAATTAATCACGATTGTAACACCTCACGTGGACTGATCCCGTATGGTTTATTCACGTGCTGGAAGTTCAAATTTGTTTTTGATCTTCGGCTGCGCGACCTCCAACTTCATATGCTTCCGTTTTTCTACTTTAGCTTCGGTCTCTATTCGGAATAGAGAATCGATAGTCATACCGCTATCTTCGCTTAATTAAATAACCCCCTCTCTAATAACCCCCTCCCCCCCTAAACATGCTTGAAAGAAAAAAGTCCCCTGGGCGAGGGGCTTAATAGAGGATTTACGGTAGGTTCCTACCTTTCAGTCTGTGAGTATGACCTCTGTTACATCTTATAACCGACCAACCATCAAAAATACCAAAATCATTTTTCCACCCAAAGCACCATACCTGGAACCACTCCTAAGCGATCACCGTCCATTAGCGACCAGCAAATATTGGCATTTTAGGTGGTCCCTTAAGGCAGGTTCTACTGTAATGGAACGAATTTAAAAAGGGCCACCGACACTTAGTAATGTACAGAAATGTTCTTGTGTTTGACTGCATAAAATATCCTTAAGTCAGAGTCCTTTTTAACTGCTGCCGGACATGACCTGTGATTGGCAGCTTGATGTTAAGCGGCACCGGTTGAGTTAGTTGCCCTATAATATTTTTGTTTAAACACGTAATATGATCTCAGGTTTAAATACATCCCAAAATACCTTGCTATTTATTTGATGCCCTCAAACTCAAGCGTCATATCGTCACCAATGAGAACAAACGGCGCCCAGTACCTCACTGCACTAAAGCGGTCAGATTCTCTCATGGATTTCATGGCTTTATTCAGGGCCTCACTTGCACTTCGTCCATTGACTAGTTGTCGGTAGAAAAATTCCATGAACTTCATCGTAGCCTCGTCGTCAATCGCCCACAGGGACACCAGAACAGAACGAGCACCAGCACCCAAAAATGCCCGTGCGATGCCGACCACACCCTCAGATTTGACTTCTCCCCAAGCACTATGGCAACAACTAAGTACAACAAGTCTTGCCCTAATCTGCGCATCTAAAACATCTTTCATAGTTAAGAGATAGTCCTCCCTAGCTGGATTTACGGATGAACGCGTCGTGTTCGGGGCCAAGGCAATTTCTCCTGTTTCCATTTTACCGTGAGCAGCAATGTGCACCAAAGCAACCGAGGAGATACGTCTTAAAACTTCCTCTTTTGTTGCCAGCATTCCAACGAGAGGTACAGCTTGAAGTATTTCTCCAATCATCTGCACTTCCCTCTTGGCCCAAATTAACTGATCAAGCGGCTTTCCTTCATAAACCACCTTCTGTACCCACGGATCGCTGACAAGAAGAGCGCCAGTCTTGCTATGCCAATCTGCTGGACAATTTTGGATTAATCGCAGACTGGAAAGTGAGGGAAGCAGACGAATTCTACACGTTTCGCAGAGGTACTTTGATTTTAAGTCAATGAAAGCAGCATAAGGCGCCAAACACAGAGGTCCTTCTGGAACAATCACAACCTCATCGCCCTGGAGTAAGTCTCTTATAGGGTCTATAACAACGTTGTAAAATGTTTGCAATGACTTTGTCTCCAAATATGAAGGATGAGTTTTTGGCTTACTTGATCTTTCTTCTGCTAACTTCTTATTGCTTGAATTACTTAATGAACGATCTTCACAATTAACATCAGCTCTTACACCTATTTCTTTATGTGTAGCCTCCAATAGAGACTGGAAATAAGTTGTGACGGAGATATCAATCTCAGTTCTTCTAGTTTTGATTTCATTTCCTTTCTCGTTCACCCAGAGAACTATTCCTCTCTTGTTGATACCTATGAAAGCTATGTTTGATGGTAAGTAACTAGCAAAGTCACTTGGTCTTGCAGAAAGTGTTCCTATTTCTGAGCGTAACCCTTTAAGGCCATACTTGAACTCCAGAAGATCATTCAAAGCTCCTGCACGTCCTTGATCAGCAGTTAAAAGTGCCTCGATGACTTTACCTTCCTTAAAAAGCAGCTCCCACAGCCTTAAATTAATCTGATCATACGTACTTTTAAGGGTAATCTTCCATTCGTCGTTAGATATGAGATTTCTCCTAATGTGGTCGAAGGCTATTACACTGTTCTTATAACACTGAACGGCTTTCTGGAAATCTCCAAGACTGTGATAGGCGTTGCCAAGATTACCGTACGCTTTTCCTTCTCCTGCCCTGTCTCCCACTTCTTTCGAAATTTTGAGGTGTCGTTCATGGTACTCCATGGCTTTCTGGAAATCTCCAAGACTGTTATAGGCGTTGCCAAGATTACCGTACGCACTTCCTTCTCCTGCCCTGTCTCCCACTTCTTTCGAAATTTTGAGATGTCGTTCATTGTACTCTATGGATTTCTGGAACTCTCCGCGACTGTAATAGGCGTTGCCAAGATTACCGTACGCTCTTCCTTTTCCTGCCCTGTTTCCAACTTCTTTCGAAATTTTGAGGTTTCGTTCATGGTACTCCATGGCTTTCTGGAAATCTCCGCGACTGTAATAGGCGTTGCCAAGACTACCGTACGCTCTTCCTTCTCCTGCCCTGTCTCCAACTTCTTTCGAAATTTTGAGATGTCGTTCATTGTACTCTATGGATTTCTGGAACTCTCCGCGACTGTAATAGGCGTTGCCAAGATTACCGTACGCTCTTCCTTCTCCTGCCCTGTTCCCCACTTCTTTCGAAATCTTGAGGTGTCGTTCATGGTACTCTATGGCTTTCTGGGAATCTCCAAGACAGTGATAGGCGTTGCCAAGATTACAGTACGCTTTTCCTTCTCTTGCCCTGTCTCCAACTTCTTTCGAAATTTTGAGGTCTCGTTCATGGTACGCTATGGCTTTCTGGAAATCTCCAAGATTTCTATAGGCGTTGCCAAGATTACCGTACGCTCTTCCTTCTCCTGCCCTGTCTCCCACTTCTTTCGAAATTTTGAGGTGTCGTTCATGGTACTCTATGGCTTTCTGGAAATATCCAAGACTGTGATAGGCGTTGCCAAGATTACCGTACGCTCTTCCTTCTCCTGCCCTGTCTCCCACTTCTTTCGAAATTTTGAGGTTTCGTTCAAGGTACTCTATGGCTTTCTGGAAATCTCCAAGGCTGTCATAGGCGTTGCCAAGATTACCGTACGCTCTTCCTTCTCCTGCACTGTCTCCCACTTCTTTCGAAATTTTGAGGTGTCGTTCATGGTACTCTATGGCTTTCCGGAAATCTCCAAGACTGTGATAGGCGTTGCCAAGATTACCGTACGCGCTTCCTTCTCCTGCCCTGTCTCCCACTTCTTTCGAAATTTTGAGGTTTCGTTCATGGTACTCTATGGCTTTCTGGAAATCTCCAAGGCTGTCATAGGCGTTGCCAAGATTACCGTACGCTTTTCCTTTTCCTGCCCTGTCTCCCACTTCTTTCGAAATTTTGAGGTGTCGTTCAAGGTACTCTATGGCTTTCTGGAAATCTCCCAGATTGTAATAGGCGATGCCAAGATTACAGTACGCTATTCCTTCTCCTGCCCTGTCTCCCACTTCTTTCGAAATTTTGAGGTGTTGTTCATGGTACTCTCTGGCTTTCTGGAAATCTCCAAGGCTGTCATAGGCGTTGCCAAGATTACCGTACGCTCTTCCTTCTCCTGCCCTGTCTCCCACTTCTTTCGAAATTTTGAGGTGTCGTTCATGGTACTCTATGGCTTTCCGGAAATCTCCGCGACTGTAATAGGCGATGCCTAGGGCGTGCTGGAAATCTTTAAAGTTGACAAAGGGGTCGCTAGTATTACCATTAATAGCTGTGGTTGTCATAGTTTTTTTTTCCTGGCTTTGCTATTTCAGCTCAGCCACATATTGTGGTTTCTTTTTTCTGCTGATGCCATCAGTCTCTTTGCCTACGATAATGAAGAGGGTCTGAAAAGTAAAATTAAAAGCTGGAGTAAAAACTTATTTATTAGCTCCTTTACTATTTGTTTTTTTCTATCACAGTCGCATTCGATTTGCATCAAAAAGGGATGCTTATACGTGTTTTTCATCGTTGTATAATATGACTTGATGGACTGGGGTCTTCTCTAACAAAAGAAAATATTACTATTCGTTTGGTGATAATGATCGAAATTAAAAAAACAACAACAACAAAGAAACAGATTTACCATTGTTTAAACATGGTGTATATATAGAGGATATTATATGGCCGCGCGGAGATGGCAAAATTCTCTTCGAGTGTTGAATAATATTTCACTCGTTCGCGCATATTTTTTTCAACACGAGAAGAGAAATTTCGTATCTCCAAGCGACCATGTAATGTTCTATTTATTATAAAAACACCAATGAAACAGCAACCATTTTACTTAAATAGGTTTTGGTCTCAAAGGTGCAGTTTATTATGAAGCTATAGCAACGATGACATTTTCATATGTAAAGATAATATGTTATTTTCACATGTGAAGATATAAAGTTTTCGCGCGAAAGCTCACTTGGTATTTCATTGGTGTTTATATAATAAAAATTGTCTCTCTTCTCATTATACATTCATCTACCTTCCACTGAAAAAATAAATTTGTTGTCAACAAACTACAAACCGGGCCAGCGGAAACATTTCAGAAAATTCAAATTTGGGAAAGTGAACTTATTTCTTAGGGTTAACATCTCTGGGTAGCGGAATACAAGTGTTTAGCAACTGAAAAGAAAACCTGTTTCTTTACCACCAAACACTGAGAAAGTTACAGCTTGTGGGGTTTCAAAAAACTGTAGTAGTTCCACAGCTGGTTCCAGCTCAAGTCCAACTCGGTGTAAAAACCTAGGGAGTTTTCCTTTTTTCCCTCCTATTCTCTTAAGTAGATCTATAAGTAGGATGAGCATGATCGTCCGAGGGCTGACGTAGTACTAAATAGGACTGTTGCATTGACATTGACTGACGCGCGGTAATCATCTGCTGCAGAGTCAAAGTGAGTTGTATTACGTCAGTTGATGGTACAGTCGAACCTCCATGTGAGACCACCTCCCATAAGAGACCGCCAATCCAAAACTCATGCACCAAAACTTTCCCAGTCAAAGCCTTACAGTTGGAACCTCTAGTAAACGACCACCTCTTGTAAGCGACCGCGACCACTTTTTGGGCCGGAAAGTTTAATGATTTTCCATTGTTTTTAAGCTCTAGTAAGCGACCAAACTCTACCACTTGATGCATTCTCTGATCCCTAGTTTGCTGTGTGCACTATGCTACTTAGAATATACGGCATGTACGAAGAACTTTAGAAACAACATTGAACTCAGTACACATGGCGTAACTTAGAAATTGCGCACAATAAATTATCTTCCATAAAGTGCCCGGACCTCTTCTGGGAAGAGGCCCCCTGTGGTTCGACTCTTGTAAGCGACCGGGGTAAGCGACCACTAAGTCTTTGCATTTTGGGTGCTCGCTTACGGGAGGTTCGACTGTATTAAAGTTCAAGTTTATGGTAGCATAAACTGTTGTTAATAAACCTGAGAATGATGCCCTATGAAAGCACACTTAGGACATACTAGCAACAATCATGTCTCTGTTCTTATGTCACACAACGTGCAACATTTGTGTAGGTTTTTGTACTAAGTAATGGTAGATACTAGTTCAAAGTACAAGAAAGGACAATGAACACTAACTAGTTGTTTGATTACAATGTACCCTTCTTCTTTGGCAAAGTCCACTGTAATGTAGCATGATATATTACTAGACTCTACAAAGGTTCCATTCATATTATCACATGCTTATCATGCTCATGTGCTCCTTTTTTTTTGCGGTACACTGTCCTTTCCCAGTCAGTTCTCTTAGAGCTTCGGTTCATTCACAACAGCGTTTTTTCCCTCCCACCCACCCTTTGGTCTGCATGGAACCTTTGTTTAGGTCTTCGATTATTCCTTATGTTCCCTATTTATATCTCAAATCAAATCAAAACTGTATTTCACTTTAAATTCCAAAAGATAGCATCAACTAATGCTCATATCTCCGAAGGTATAGCAAAAACAAATAGAATATAAATGACACAGGTAATTAGAATAAAGGAATACTATATATTATGTACAAGTTTAAGATAAGGTAGAAACAAGAAAATTATCATATACATTTGTGTCTACAGTAACTAGTGATAATTAAAACAAATTACAAAGGAGCAGCATTTATTTATAATGTATTATTAATGCTCTTAATTTTTGGATTTAAAAACATCTAGTGATTCAGCAGTCTAAGTACCTCTGGGAGCATAGCAGTATTTAGCACGACCAGAACGTATTTTAAGCAGTTTATTATTTTATTCCCCTATATATATATGTATCCTTAAGATTAATCATTTATATTATGGTGTTATACTCGCATAGGTCTCATTCCGTCGATAGGTTCCAGGAATGTGAATCTGCTGATTGGCTTCCAAATAAAAGGAGTGGCAGGGAAGTGCAACCCCTGGCTGCACTTTACCCCACAGTAAGGCTTAGCCCTTGGAGACAGGTCCGGAAAAATATCCACTCCAGGGTGTGGACCCCCGGTCCCACCTGATCTGTACTCCACCCAGGAGGGCCACCCCTCCTGGTTCCCCTTAGTTCCTGTACTGGGGGATATGGGCCTCACCCCCCGGAGACTGATCAGGACTCCTGTCCAGGGTGGCTACCCCCGGTACCACTCGATCTTGTCTCCCCCCAGGAGGGCTTCTCTCCTGGTCCCCTTATCCCTAGATTTAGCGCTTCCCTGCCACCAGAATTTTGCCCATTACCCTTCGTGTGTTCTCTGTGTGGTACCCGACATAGAGCATTTTATGCAAAAAGCACTGCCAATTGGAAGAGTTTATTAACTCTGGTTATTGATCTGATTGGACAATTTCGCGATGCTATTGGTCGTCTGTCAGTTAAGTAGTGATTTTAATATTGGCTATGAAGAGTCGTAATGTCATTGGACAGTTGACTTTCCATCCGTCTATACTGTCACAGTTAAACAGTCGTTTATGTTAGTCAAATTGTCGGTTGTCCAGTCATTCTCTCGTAATTAGTTTTGCTTGAGTCCGTCAATAAAGTCGTTTGTACGGTACCGACAACTGTTGACTACGATTCAATGACGTTTGTTCTCAGTTAAAAACCAGCTTTCTAAAGTGGGTCGTTGATAGTAGTCTGAGAATACCTAATACATGTCGCAGCGTCCCAGTCGATTTGATCGATGTTTCGTTTGTAAATGGTGATCAGTAATGTGATTGTTGACGTCACCATTTCTCGTCGCTCGTTTGTGTTCGATCAGTCGCGTGCTAAGGTTTCTGCCGGTTTCACCAATGTAAGTAGCCTGACAGCCGCAGCATTTGATCTTTAATACTGCTCCTTGTCTGTCCTCCGGTTTGTCTTTGTCCTTGACATTAGTGTGCAACACGTATATTGTAAGGTTTGTTGTAGTATACGCGCGATAGTTTCAGAGGTGCCTCTGAAACTATCGCACGTATACTATACCAAAAAGAGTGATAAATAGTTTGAATAAAGCGATTTTAAAAATCATCCACGTTTCTTTGTCCGGAAATAAGACCATTTGTCCGGAAATGGGTAGCCCGCGAACAGCAGATGTATTTCCGGTCGTCGCTTGTGGGAAATGGGACGAGTAAAATTGGTTTTTGACGGCACTAATTTCTTTTACGTGATAAAATTTACGTCATTATCTCTATAGCAACGAATTATTAAAGGAACAGTATCCCGTTACTGCGCATGCACCAAACTTTGATTTTTGGACAGGATGTCCCGAAATCAAAAGATGCGAGGAGACTGTGATAGGCGTTGCCAAGATTACCATACGCTTTTCCTTCTCCTGCCCTGTCTCCCACTTCTTTCGAAATTTTGAGGTGTCGTTCATGGTACTCTATGGCTTTCTGAAAATACCCAAGTTTGCTGTAGGCGATGCCAAGATTACCGTACGCTCCTCCTTCTCTTGCCCTGTCTCCCACTTCTTTCGAAATTTTGAGGTCTCGTTCATGATACTCTATGGCCTTCTGGAAATCTCCAAGACGAAAATAGGCGTTGCCAAGATTACAGTACGCTCTTCCTTCTCCTGCCATGTCTCCCACCTCTTTCGAAATTTTGAGGTGTCGTTCATGGTAATCTATGGCTTTCTGAAAATATCCAAGATTTCTGTAGGCGATGCCAAGATTACAGTACGCTGTTCCTTCGCCTGCCCTGTCTCCCACTTCTTTCGAAATTTTGAGGTGTCGTTCATGGTACTCTATGGCTTTCTGGAAATCTCCAAGGCTGTAATAGGCGTTGCCAAGATTACCGTACGCTCCTCCTTCTCCTGCCCTGTCTCCCACTTCTTTCGAAATTTTGAGGTGTCGTTCATGGTACTCTATGGCTTTCTGAAAATATCCAAGATTTCTGTAGGCGATGCCAAGATTACAATACGCTCTTCCTTCTCCTGCCATGTCTCCCACTTCTTTCGAAATTTTGAGGTCTCGTTCATGGTACTCTATGGCTTTCCGGAAATCTCCCAGACTGTAATAGGCGATGCCTAGGGCGTGCTGGAAATCTTTAAAGTTGACAAAGGGTTCGCCGATATTACCATTAATAGCTGTGGTTGTCATTTTTTTTTTTTTTTTGCTTGCTTTGCTATTTCAGCTTAGCCGCATATTGTGGTTTCTCTTTCCTGCTGATAGCATCAGTCTCTTTATGTACGATAACGAAGCCGAGGATCTGAAAAGTAAAATTAAAAGCTGGAGTAAAAGCTTATTTATTAGCTCTTTTACTACTCGTTTTTGTATATCACAGTCGCATTTGATTTGCCTCAAAAAGGGATCCTTCTACTGGTTTTTTCGTTGTATATTATGACTTGATGGACTGGGGTCTTCTCTAATAATGATCGAAATTTAAAAAAAAAAACAAACAAACAAACAAACAAAGAAACAGTTTTACCATTGTTAAAACATGGTGTATATATATATGATATTAGTATATACTAAAACAGTGGATAGTGTTTTTCGGGCGCTCTGATTGGCTACTCAATCAGTGAATATCCTGCACTATTTACTGATTCACCTCCAGTTCCTCCGAGCGAGCGACGTCAAACTCGCGTAGGTTGCGAGCAAAATGCTTTCCCGGTTTGCTGCCGTAACAAACTAAGAAATTTCACAACTAATCAAGCAAGCTATTTCCGAAATACATTTTTAAATACAAACAGAATTCACAACTTCTTTTGAAGAAACTTCCCCGCAAGAGCTAAACAAACGCCTGCAAAGTTTTACTTGTCGCTAAGAAAAAGCGACGACCGCGGCCGTTCGGTCATCGCGCGCCAAAATTGTAATCGTTGGCAACAGTAAATGAGTTAAAAATCATCATTTTGTGCTCAATTATCTCACTGTTTTAGTATAAACTAAAACAATTATTCACCTGAGTGTCGGTAGCTAGTAGTGGATATTTACCTCGCCGCTTCGCGGCCTCGATAAATATCCAATACTAGCCACCTCTACTTCGGTGAATAATTGTTATTTATATGGCCGCGCGGAGATAGGAAAATTCTCTTCTCGTGTTGAAAAATATTATGAAGAAGAGAAATTTCGTAACTCCAAGCAACCATGTATTGTTCTATTTATTATATAAACACCAATGAAATACCAAACCATTTTACTTAAATAGTTTTTTGGTCTCAAAGGTGCGGTTTATTATGAAGCCATAGCAACGGTGACATTTACAGATGTGAAGATAACATGTTATTTTCACATGTGAAGATATCAAATTTTCGCGCGAAAGCTCACTTGGTATTTCATTGGCGTTTATATAATAAAAATTGTCTGTCTACTCATTGTACATTCATCTACCTTCATCTGAAAAAATAAATCCGTTGTCAACAAACTACAAACCGGGCCAGCGGAAACATCCGTTCAGAAAACTCAAATTTGGGAAAGTGAACTTATTTCTAAGGGTTAACATCTCTGGGTAGCGGAATACAAGTGTTTAGCAACTGAAAAGAAAACCTCAGTTCTTTACCACCAAAACACTGAGAAAGTTACAGTTATTTTAAGGTGGCTGAACACAGTTTTGGCAGTTTGTGAGTATATGACATCTGGCAAATCATGGCAAGAGAAGGGTTGCAGCTCAAAAGCTGAAACTTGGCAAGTGAAGAATATACTGAAGAAAGGTTTTGATTGACAGGCAGAATTTGTCATTTTCGTAGTTTCCATGGCAACATGAACGGTTGAATACAACTTTAAAATTTCACTTTCGCTCAGTTTACATAAAATTTACTCATTAGATTTTCGTATAAACTTGGACACAGCTTACTATAATTAATCATTACCATTTGAAACTTATTTGCCCAAATTTTTAGATAATCAATAATATAATAGTACTGTAATTATCAAATGTGTCACAAAAATCGTCTGTTCAACTTCCATTTTAAAGTTCTCATTATTTAAAATACGATAAAAGTAAAAATTCTGCCAAATATCACAAAATTTTAAATTTTAGTAGAAGGTGCGGTTTATTATGAAGCCATAGCAACGGTGACATTTTCACATGTGAAGATAACATGTTATTTTCACATGTGAGATATCAAGTTTTCGCGCGAAAGCTCACTTGGTATTTCATTGGTGTTTATATAATAAAAATTGTCTATCTACTAATTATGCATTCATCTACCTTCCACTGAAAAAATAAATTTGTTGTCAACAAACTACAAACCGGGCCAGCGGAAACATTTCAGAAAATTCAAATTTGGGAAAGTGAACTTATTTCTAAGGGTTAACATCTCTGGGTAGCGGAATACAAGTGTTTAGCAACTGAAAAGAAAACCTGTTTCTTTACCACCAAAACACTGAGAAAGTTACAGGTATTTTAAACTTGTGGGTTTTCAAAAAAACTATAATAATTCCACAACTGGTTCCAGCTCAAGTCCAACTCGGTGTAAAAACTTGAGGAGTTTTCCCTTTTTCCCTCCTATTTTCTAACGTAGATCTATAAGTAGGATGAGCATGATCGTTCGAGGGCTGACGTAGTACTAAATGGGACTGTTGCATTGACATTAACTGACGCGCGGTAATCATCTGCAGAGTCAAAGTGAGTTGTATTACGTCAGTTGATGGTACAGTCGAACCTCCATGTGGGACCACCTCCCATAACAGACCGCCAATCCAAAACTCATGCACCAAAACTTTCCCAGTCAAAGCCTTACAGTTGGAACCTCTAGTAAACTACCACCTCTTGTAAGCGACCGCGACTACTTTTTGGGCCTGAAAGTTTAATGATTTTCCATTGTTTTTAAGCTCTAGTAAGCCACCAAACTCGACCACTTGACGCATTCTCTGATCCCTAGTTCGCTGTGTGCACTATGCTACTTAGAATATACGACATGTGCGAAGAACTTTAGAAACAACATTGAACTCAGTACACATGGCGTAACTTAGAAATTGCATACAATAAATTATCTTCCATAAAGTAGATGTGCCCAGGCCACTTCTCGGAAGAGTCCCCCTGTGGTTAGATTCTTGTAAGCGACCACTTAGTCTTTGCATTTTGGGTGCTCGCTTACGGTAGGTTCGACTGTATTAAACTCTGGTTATTGATCTGATTGGAGAATTAAGTCGCGATGTTATTGGTCGTCTGTCAGTTAAGCAGTGATTTTAATATTGGCTATGAAGACTCGTAATGTCATTGGACAGTTGACTTTCCATCCGCCTATATTGTCACAGTTAAACAGTCGTTTATGTTAGTCAAATTGTCGGTTGTCCAGTCATTCTCTCGTAATTAGTTTTGCTTGAGTCCGTCAATAAAGTCGTTTGTACGGTACCGGCAACTGTTGACTACGCTTCAATGACGTTTGTTCTCAGTTAGTAAACCAGTTTTCTAAAGTGGGTCGTTGATAGTAGTCTGAGAATACCTAATACATGTCGCAGCGTCCCAGTCGATTTGATGTTTCGTCTGTAAATGGTGATCAGCGATGTAATTGTTGACGTCACCATTTCTCGTCGCTCGTTTGTGTTCGGTCAGTCGCTAAGGTTGCGTGCTAAGGTTTCTGCCGGTTTCACCAATGTAAGTAGCCTGGCAGTCGCAGCATTTGATCTTTAATACTGCTTCCTGTCTGTCCTCCGGTTTGTCTTTGTCCTTGACATTAGTGTGCAACACGTATATTGTAAGGTTGTAGTATACGTGCGATACTTTCAGAGGTGCCTCTGATGTACGGTTTGGTCGACATATGTCGTACATCAGAGGCACCTCTGAAACTATCGCATGCCGGTATACTTCAAAAAACAGTGATAAATAGTTTGAATAAAGCGATTTTAAAAATCATCCACGTTTCTTTGTCCGGAAATAGACGAAATAAGACCACTTGTCCGGAAATGGGTAGCCTGCGAAGAGCAGACGTATTTCCGGTCGTCGCTTCTCTCCCGGAAACACGTCTGCTGTTCGCAGGCTAGGAAATGGGGCGAGTAAATTAGTTTTCGACGGCAATAATTTCTTTTAGGTGACAAAATTTACGGCATTATCTCTATAGCAACGAATTATTAATCTGGCGCATGCTCAACGGAAATCCCAAGCGGCTTGTTGCAGAGGTTTCTCACGGGGCATAAACAAACCAAATGTGCGACACACAAGCCACACAAATGACTTCGTAAACGCTAAAAGCCATGCAAGAGAGAAATCTCTGCTCGTAGGGTAGTCACAGTAAGGTGAAAACATAATCACTGAAATAGAAAATCAGATTACATGTAGCAATGTCATTAAAGACGCAGTTCATGAGAATTATTAAAGTGATCATGACTTATGATTATTGCAGTGAATATGCGGGCCTTCATTATCAAGCACTGAATCCATGTAAAAAGTACAAATTTTTATCACTTATGCAAGTGTTTAAAGAAACAAAAAACTCGTGCAAGAGTGAGTTTGTATGAAATGTCCACAAACAAGGTGATCCGTTTCTCCATTGGTCTCCATTCTAAACATGGATGAGCTTGTTGAGACAGTGCATGACAGAGCCATAGATTTTGAAATTCCCAGACTGACAGTCAATGTAGACTTTCCCTGTAATACATGCATGAATTTATCGTGAATGTAAAGTGCAGAATGGATTGATCTTTTGGGAAACTCTTTTAATAATTATCTGCTTACATGTCGTTTAATTTCTTGAAACAATCTTCTTCTGCCAATGGAACAGTTAAATTTTACCTGACTCATACTGAAATTCCCTGACTTGCCATAATATACACGGCAGAAGGAAAGATTAAAAATCATTTGATACGCTAGCGAAGCGTAATGAACCAGTTTAATATTGAAGTCGATTGGAAATTCACTCGTCCACTCACTCCAAAGCTCGCGTGCTCTAAACCTGTGACTGTGGACAGGTTTCAGACAAATAGTACGCTGATTTATTCTCACGGACTTTCATGCAATTGTAGTCTGCGAGCAGCCACTATTTTTCTTCAGATTTCGGGAGGGGAGTGCACTTGCGCGCGAACGGCGAAGCCGCGAAACGGGAAAAACGAGGGCGCGGCAGCCTGAGATCTCCAGTCTCGCACCTTCAGTCACGAGCTTGGTCATTTGAGTGTCTCGCGCGTTTCGCTCGAGGGACTAAGAAAAAAGAGGGACTGCTCGTAGTCTGTCTAATACAATTGAACCAAATTTTAAGCTTAGAACAATAAACCGATCCTTACGGCAGGGAGAGTGTTAGAAAAAATAAATAAAGAAAACAAAAACAAAGTGTTGAATTATATTCTAATACAATTGTAGCTTGATAGACACACTTTTTTTCATCCACGTGTCGTGTTGCGTTACATGCACAGTTATTTGACACTGTTAATGGCAAATATCAAAAATCGAAAGAAACTACAACTGATTCAAACTATTTGAAATGTCATACCGTAAAATTCCGAAAATAAGCCCCGGGGCTTATATTTTTCAAAGGCCCCTTTTGAGGGGCTTATATCCACGGAAGGAAATCGATTGGGCTAGTCTTGTAGCTAGAAGTAAATTTACCGTTTTTGCTTTGTTTTACCACAGGCAGCCCAAGCGCACTAATTGTGGGTTCAGGCTTCAGAGGTCATTTGGTCGGAATATACTAGAATTATTAGTGTATTATCTGATGCCAAATAAATGCAAAAAGTCTTAAAGATATGAAGTCTTCTTGTTTGTCTATCTGTACTAGTAGCCTTTAAGATAACGAAAATCGATATTTCTTGCATTATTACATGTGATTCGGGCCCTTATTGTTCGAATTTTATCACATGTATTCGAATCTACAACACTAAGAAAAATAAAATCATGATCACGTGAAATATTGATCAAAAAGCTCCCTTACCTTTAGTTCATAGCCACTCTGTGTCCTACGGTCGGTTTAAACGCCGTTTAGTCGACTTTCTTTCCATCGAATACTGAACACTATAAAAGAAGGGAAGGCTGGAGACCTTCCAACCGACCCTCGCCGCTCGAAGGCCAATAAATTCCAAACAAAGCGACCGATTTCCCTAAAATTGCCACCAGCCAGACCGAAGAGTGTATACCTACCCGTTCGACGAGCGCCAGGTTCTAAATTCGGCTGCATGAGCTCGAGGAGCGCTGCATTTCGCATCGATTCTGGCCAGCTTCGCTTCGCCATGATGCGAAATCTGACTGTTATCCTACGAGATTTGAATCTTGGAGCTTGGCGACCGCGTCAGATCGACAAAACGTCACTCTCGCGGAGGAGGTCGTCACTTTTGCCCTGAGATGAAATGCAGCGCTCCTCGAGCTCATGCAGCCGAATTTAGAACCTGGCGCTCGTCGAACGGGTAGGTATACACTCTTCGGTCTGGCTGGTGGCAATTTTAGGGAAATCGGTCGCTTTGTTTGGAATTTATTGGCCTTCGAGCGGCGAGGGTCGGTTGGAAGGTCTCCAGCCTTCCCTTCTTTTATAGTGTTCAGTATTCGATGGAAAGAAAGTCGACTAATTACGGCGTTTAAACCGACCGTAGGACACAGAGTGGCTATGAACTAAAGGTAAGGGAGCTTTTTGATCAATATTTCGCGTGATCATGATTTTTTTTTTTCTTAGCGTTGTAGATTCGAATACATGTGATAAAATTCGAACAATAAGGGCCCGAATCACATGTAATAATGCAAGAAATATCGATTTTCGTTATCTTAAAGGCTACTAGTACAGATAGACAAACAAGAAGACTTCATATCTTTAAGACTTTTTGCATTTATTTGGCATCAGATAATACACTAATAATTCTAGTATATTCCGACCAAATGACCTCTGAAGCCTGAACCCACAATTAGTGCGCTTGGGCTGCCTGTGGTTTTACTTTGTATTTGAGAGGAATTTACAAAGTTCAAGCCCCCCGGGGGGGGGGGGAGGGGGGCTTATATTTGGAGGGGCGATTTAACGGAGGATTTTTTGTGTTACCGGTTTAGGGGGCTTATATTTGGAGGGGCCTATACACGGAGGGGCTTATTTTCGGAATTTTGCGGTACTTTACTCGCAGCACTTCACTTTCCACTGGAAACTACTAGTTGTTCTTGAAAGCAGGATTTACCGTAAGAGAGTTTGCGTCTAGAGTACGGTATCATTTTCCAGGAATCCAAGAGGGGGGCTTATTAGAGACGGGGGGGCTCATTTGAGAGGGGGGGCTTGTTACTTCGGCGGAGCGCGAAGGATTCTTCTATTTCGGACTATTTTCTTTTATCATATTATTAAAATATAGCCAACATTACTCTGTTAAGGCCAGAGTTTTTATGCCCGCTTAATATATAGAGGTGAGAAAGATAGGAAAACTCTGGTTGGAACGAGACAAAGGTGGTCGCGATCGCTTAATAGAGGTGGCCGCTCAATAGAAATGTATTTACATTCTAAACGTAGTGGCAGTGACAGAGAAGGTAAATACTTTCCTATTGGTATGAACGCACTGAGCCGCTATGGCGTTAATTGACTCTACAGGGTGTCCCAAAAGTTCGTTCCTCTAATTTCATGCGCTATAACTTTTGATCAAAACGTTATTTTTTCATGAAATTTCTAAAATATGTTTCTTACTCTATCGAGTACTTGTGTTCAGAAGTTCAGTTACCGGCATCCCCCTTTGTTTTTTTATCACACTCTGTAGCCGTTGCGGCATTAAGTGAGATAAGCCATGTAGCATGTAGAGCCCTAGGTGATACATTTTGAGCTTTTTTATCACCTAGTATGCAGGAGTCACTTCGACCCCCAAAACAGTATAATGTTTTAGATTGGGCAGCTGAAAAAATATATTTTGGGCATTGATCCAAGAAAAGATGATCGTTCCGTCCCCTTTCCACAATAGGGCCATTTATACCAGGAAAAATAAGACGCGTCTTACATAAGACGCGTCTTACATAAGACGCGTCTTAAATAAGACGCGAACTGTACCATTTATACGAGCATGTCTTATCTAATAACACGCGTCTTAGCTAAGCCGCGTCTCATTTTAGACGAAATATGCCGTTTATACGGAAAGTTCGCGTCTTATGTAAGACGCGTGTTATTTTTCCTCGTATAAATGGCCCTAATAAGGCTTTTGTTCTTCTTTACAAATCTGAGACAAGTTGAACATTGCTTGGCGGACGGCCCTGGCCGGGAGTAAAGTTTTTTTTGCCATCTCAGGGGTCTCCAAACTTTGCTTCACCAACCTGCTCCAGATTTAACTTTGTAACTGTTGTAAGAGCTACCTCGTTGGGTTTCCTGTTTTGTACATGGCCTTCTTTAAAACTATTTTAGCGGTTTTATTCAGGACTTTCGGTCTTCACCCTCGTTTCTTGTCTGTAAAACCTTCATTTCTCTATGACCATCTTACCACCCAACTTTCGGATTTTTCCATTGTTTTAGGAATTTCTTTAACTGAAAAAACAGTAAATAGAAATACCTGCTTCTGCTCGCACGTAGCTGAGTGTTTTTTTCGTTGACAGGGTTTATCTTTCAGGATATTCACACAAAACAAGTTAGGAGTTCCAGCATTTCGGGCTACAAAATGCACAACTTTGGTTTAAATTATGTGCTGATCAAGTCCAACGTACTGTACTGCGTTACAGACTTATAAAGTAGAGGAACGAACTTTTGGGACACCCTGTATTGTTATTAGGTATATAAGGTTTTGACAGTTGTAATGTATTCATCTCAGCTCTCGAACTATCAACTTTTATTTTTATATCTTACTTTATTCATCTATCGATTGATTTTTTACCTTTAACCCCCAGAGGTTGTGCGACCGCATCGGTTGGGGAATACGTTCCCAATTTTTTTCCATTGGGTTTTTGGGTTTTCGTATCAGGCGGCGCACGTGAATAGTTTAGCCTGAGTGAGTTTATTTAGGAATATTTGTATACCATTCTTTAGTTATGATATTGAACTTTGTATGTTACTTATACACGCGTATAGCCTGCTACTGGAGAGGTCTATTTCTGGTCGTTGCTAACACGCGTACTAACTGACTAAATCAATTCAGAAACAAATAAAAAGATATGGACGTCGATAAAGTAGGAAGTAAAAAGCCTTTAGCGAGTAAATCATGTTTCTTGTACAATTAATCGTCTCCTCATTTCTCGATCTAATCTCCAAGCAGGCGAGACGTAATGCCGTGTTCTTGTTCTCCATTCTTAAATTGCTACAATTATTTCGGGGCATTGATTACTCGCCGCTTAATGTAGGATGGCTGCTTAATAGGTGGCCACTTAATGGAGGTTCAACTGTATACAGAGTGGGATGATAACCATGTATGCATAATAAATCAGTGAAAGGGCTGAGACGAAATCCTACATGATGGGTACTATCGCGGAAAAATTCCTCTGCGATCTGAAAGATCATAGACAACACGGGCTAACATACTTTGACAAAAGCTTAACCCTGGAAATTTAGAACCAAATGCATTTCTAAGGTAAAGGAACCTTGGAGTTCTAGTGTAACTTCAGCTAATGCAATGCCTACCTAAGTTATAAATTCCCAAGTAGTCTTGATATTTCGCTTGATTTGTCACGACGGAAGGGTCTGCAAGGAAATTATATTTTGTAAGACAACTAAGTTAAAAGTCAATTGCATTTTCCTTCACAAAATAACAGGACTTGCACAAAACTTACCAAGAAACAATTAACCCTTCTAACAAGCTCGAAAATGTTGAACCTAAGGGATTTTTTCCTCTGGTAATATAGCTTTCACTTTCACTTTGATCAAATTACGTCGACAAAAGTGACTTAAGTGTTTCCGGAAATAGATCCCAAAATGCAGCCAACCAGGAGAATGAAGCATAGGAGGAGTCACATTAAATCTAATATACTGTTATTAATATTTGTCCGAACGTGATAACAAGAGGCTCGCAAACTACAGCTCTTATAACAAATTCTGTAGACTGATGGAATCTTCCAGTGAGGAAGTTGGTCTTAGACTCCCTGTTTTTCTCGTTACACTACCGGATATGCCTCTTGTGTGACCTTAAACAAGGCTCTCATTTCGTGTGTTATTTGAAGTAAAATGGAATTTTTATTGTCGCAGGTGTGCTGTCATATACCCTACCCCTGAGACTTTCTTGAAAACCGGACTGGTAACAAATTTCAGTGGTAGTATTACGAAAGATAGTTTTCCCTCAACTCCTCCCTATTTTCTACATCCGCTATAATTTTATCAAGGTACTACAGATTTCCACTAGGAAATATTTTATAAGACAACGAAGTTTATAAGTGAAAAAGTCAATTCCCATTTTCCTTCGCAAAATAACCGGACTTGTACAAAACTTACCTAAAGCAACAATCAACCCTTCTACCAAGAAAAAGTTGCTTAGCGCAAAATGCCACGTTCGCCTCGCTTGGCTCATAAAGCGTCTGTTATGCAGGCTAGTGACGGGGATGAGTTGTAGCGTTACGCTCTTTAAAGCTTTATGCTGTTTTAAAGTATTGTTTGGTAGCCAGTAGCGCGCGCTTGCTCCACTGTAAGCAGTTTCTCAGAATGATACATGTAACCCCAAATTACTAAATGATTCCACTAGTTGTAATCAAATGTCGCCATCGCGCAAATACACCATTTTCTTTCACTCGGTACGTCTTTAAAAAATTGAATGTCATTTGTATTATAAACGTGAAGGTTTTCATTCAGATAATGAAAAGCCCCATGGGGTCAGGCTTCCTATAGTGACGTATACGGGGAGGACGTCCTCTTCTATCTCGGACTATTTTCCTTTATCATATTTTTAAAATAAACCTAACCTTAGTTTGTTATGGCCACTCAATAGAGGTAAGAAAAATAGGAATTGTCTTATTGGAACGGCACAAAGGTGGCCGCGATCGCTTAATAGAGGTAGCCGCTCGGGTGTTCTCTTTTCTACAATTATTTCGGGACTTTGATTACCCAACAACGGTTTCCTCCTAAATACATCCGAATCGTTTTTTAGGCTATCCAGAGTACTTTAAGATATCTAGAAATGCATTCTAAGGGGCTCTATAAAATTTGTTCCTGTTCATGTCATCCTAGGGAAACTTTTGTCTTTACGAAATTACAAGGGCTTCAGTATTATTGTGCAAAAAAATTCTATTGCAATTTAACTTATTTAATTACGAAAGTGAGAATTTTTATGATTCCTCTCTCCATCACATTTTTGAATCCGAAAATTTTAGGTTTCCTTTTTGTACGAAAAATAGCCTAACCTGGGCAGTGAAATGTAAAGAATTAAACTTCAGAAAATCGTAGGGAAATAATTAGATAAGCTTCGAAAAGTGGTCATGACTGGAAATCAGTCATCTAGAAATTTTTAACTGTCCTCAAGCAATAGAAAATTCAAGGCAGCATCTGCTTCTCCGAACAGATATTTTACAGAAAACATTCGTTGGGTGCCCCTGATTACTGGCCGTTTAATGGAGGATGGCTGCTTAATAATTGGCCACTTAATGGAGGTTCAACTGTATACAGAGTGGAATGATAACCATGTATGCGTAATAAATCAGTGAAAGGGCTGAGAGGAAATCTTACATGATGGGTACTATCGCGGAAAAATTCTTCTGCGATCTGAAAGATCATAGACAACACGGACAAACATACTTTGACAAAAGTTTAATCCTGGAGATTAAGAACCAAATGCATTTCTAAGGTAAAGGAACCTTGGAGTTTTAGTGTAGCTTCAGTTAATGCAATGCCTACCTTAGTTATTCTTGATCGGTTACCTTGATTTGTCACGACGAAAGTGTCTGCAAGGAAATTATATTTTGTGAGACAAAATTAAGTTAAAAGTCAATTGCATTTTCCATCACAAAATTACAGGACTTGCACAAAACTTACCAAGCTACAATCAACCCTTCCACCAAGCTCGACGGAAAAAGTTGAACCTAAGGGATTTTTCCCTTTTGTAATTTAGCTTTCAGTTTCACTTTGATCAAATTACGTCACCGAATTAACTTTGTAAGACTTCGACAAAGAGCTCTTATAACAAATCAGGGGCACCCAACGGCTGTTTTCTGTAAAATATCTGTTCGGAGAAGCAAAAATTGCGTAGAATTTTTTATAACTTGAGGAAGACTAAGAATTTCTAGATGACCGTTCCATTCATGTTTAGTTTGCACTGCTTATCTAATAAATTTCTTATCATTTTCTGAAGTTTAATTTTTTGCATTTCACTCCCCGGATTAAGCTTTTTTTTCACAGAAAATGGAAACCTAAAATTTTCGGATTCAAAAATGCGATTGAAAGAGGAATCAGAAAAATTCTCACCTTCGTAAAACTAATAAAATTGCCTCTAACATTTTCGCGAAAATATAACACTGAAGCCCTGGTAATTCCGAAAAGATTCAAGTTGCCCTAGGATGGATGACCGAACAAATATCAACTAGCGCCGATAAGAATGTATGTCTAAAGATCTTAAAGTACTGCGGATAGCCTAAAAAGTGTTTTCAATGCATTTAGGAGAAAACCGTCGTCGGGTGCTCCTGACAAATTCTGTACATTTAGACTGATGAAATCTTAGTGAGAAAGTTGGTCTAAGACCTCCTGTTTTTCTCCTTACACTACCGGATATGCCTCTTGTGTGACCTTTAACAAGACTCCATTTTGTGTGTGATTTGAAGTAAAGTGGAATATTTATTGTCGCAGATGTGCTGTCATATACCCTACCCTGCCCTGAGACTTTCTTGACAACCGGACTGGTGACAAATTTCAGTGGTAATATTACAAAAGATAGTTTTCCCTGAACTTGATTTTCCTGACTGCTAACTAAGTGTGGTCGTTGGGAATCGATGGCGGATAATATATTGTTTTTGAATATTGAATATGTCCCTTGTAAGTTCGAAGTGTTTATTCGAAGTTTGGCTATTTAATAGGGATGTGACCGACGATAAAATAGCCATGATTGCTATGCGCTGGAGAATTTTCGGGGCATTGATTACTGATGATTACTGGCCGCTTAATGGAGGATGGCCGCTTGAAGGTTCAACTGTACATGTATAGTAGAGGTGGCCGCTCAATCTCCCATTCTTTACTACAATTATTTCGCGGCACTGATTTCTGGCCGCTTATAATTAATGGAGGATAGCTACTTAATAGGTGGCCACTTAATGAAGGTTTAAATTTAATGTATACAGAGTGGGATGATAACCACGTATGCATAATAAATCAGTGAAAGGGCGGAAAGGAAATCCTACATGATCATGAAAAAACCCTCTGCGATCTGAAAGTTCATAGACAACACGGACAAACATACTTTGACAAAAGTTTAACCCTGAAGATTAAGAACCAATTGCATTTCTAAGATAAAGGAACCTTGGAGTTCTAGTGTAGCCTCAGCTCATGCAATGCCTACCTAAGTTATAAATTCCCAAGTAGTCTTGATCGGTTCGCTTGATTTGTCACGACGTAAGGGTCTGCAAGGAAATTATACTTTTGTAAGACAAAATCAAGTTAAAAGTCAATTGCAGTTTCATTCAGAAAATAACAGGACTTGTACAAAACTTACCAAGCCACAATCAACCCTTCTACCAAGCTCGAAAAGGTGAACCTAAGGGATTTTTCTCTTCTGTAATTTAGCTTCCAGTTTCACTTTGATCAAATGACGTCGACAAAAGTGAGTCAGACGTAAGTGCTTCCAGAAATAGCTCCAAAAATGCAGCCAACCAGGGATACGAGAAGTCACATTAAATCCAATATACAAATAATATTTCTTTAAAGAGATAACAAAAGTATCTCAAGCTACATGAGAGCTCTTACAACCAATTCTGTAGACTGACGGAATCTTTCAGTGAGGACGTTAATCTTAGACTTCCTGTTTTTCTCCTTACACTGCCGGATATGCCTCTTGTGTGACCTTTAACAAGACTCGCATTTTGTGTGTGATTTGAAGTAAAATGGAATTTTTATTGTCGCAGATGTGCTGTCATATACTCTACCCCTGAGACTTTCTTGACAACCCGACTTGTGACAAATTTCAGTGGTATTATTACGAAAGATAGTTTTCCCTCAACTCCTCCCAATTTTCTACTGATCCGCTATAATTTTATCAAGGTACTAATAAATTTCCGCATTACATGAGATCGAGGCAGTTCACCAGTTTTAATCCTGTACTAATCCCATGAAATCAAATTACCCTCCCCTCCCTTCCCCCCTTGCTCCCAATCCCTTGCCCCTTTTTTGTTAGCCTTTGAACAGGCTCTCCGTTTGGGGAAAAGGCTGAAAAAAACCTCGTGATTTTTTTCAGATCACACTTTCCCCAAACAGAAAGCCTGTTCATAGGCTACCCTTTTGTCGCCTGCTTCGCAGGCTACACAAATTCTCGCTTTCCGTGCCCATCAGTAAGCAAGAGAGGATCCTCTCTTGTCAGGAAGTAAACAGCTCGGCTCGGGGTTTTTCTTCCCCCGGGGTGGGAACTCATTGATAGTTCTGTTTGATATATCAATATTGATATCTTAAACAATCGGAGGTGAAGGTGTGGGACGGGGATGGGTTTTTCCGTTACACTTAGCAGCTTTATGCTACTTTAAAGTATTGTTTGGTAGCCAGTACCGCGCGCTGGCTTCACTAGGAGAAGTTCCTCAGATAAATGTAACCCCAAATTACTGAAGGATTCCACTAGTTGTAATCAAATGTCGTTATCGCCCAAATTTTTAACGTTCAGCGTAAGGAGGAAACAAAAAAATCTGCAACCTCGTCCCCATGGCTTTTCCCTTAAAAAATGGGTGGGGCGGGAAAAGGCCCTGGCATCGGCTGGTCTGGTGTCCCCTCGTACACCCTAAAATCATGGGTATAATAAATTAGCGCTATGTGAAAAGCTAAAAATATGCGTAATTCCCGGGGTGGGAACTCATTGATGGTTCTGTTTGATCAAAACCGAAGAAGAAGATGTGTGACGCGAACGGGGATGGGTTCTAGCGTTACGCTTTAAAGCTTTATGTTGCTTTAGCCAGTAGCGCGCGCTGGCTCCACTGTAAGCAGTTCCTCAGATACATGTAACCCCAAATTACTGGAGGATTCTACTGGTTGTAATCAAATGTCGTTATCGCCTAAATTGTTAACGTTCAGCGTAAGGAGAAAACAAAAAAATCTGGTTTTGTTGCTGGCTGCAGTGCCAAGAGTCTGTGAAACATCTTACGAGCATCTCCTACAATGCTGGTAAAATCACGGTCCAATGTTTTCTTTCCGTTGAAGAATTTAAGCCCTAACCTCTTCCCCTCTAGGATGTCGTTGTTCTCTCAGAGATTTGAAGTTTTCTGTGATCTGGCGACAATATAGTTCCTAGTCTGTTAACGGCCACCTCCCTACAACGGACTCAAGGAGGAGGTCCCCGCTTTAACCTCGTTCCCAGGGTGTCTCCCTGGGAAAATGGGAGGGGCGGGGAATGCTTTGCTTCAGTACATTTATTTGAATCTCTATATAGGTAGTCACTTCTCTAAAAAAAGACACAAAGAGGGTCTGGATGGGGTTAACTGAGAACTGACTGGAATGGCCAAAATTTTAACTGATAACTAACAAGCCGCCGAAAATTTAACTGACTACTGACATTTACCTTGAGTTTTACTGACAACTGACAAAGGACCTGATTGTTCTCTTTTTTCTACAAAAGCCATTTTTAAGGCCTCAAATAGCATTGTTCCACTCTTTTTATCAGACAAAGTGATCAAATGTGCGTTTTTAGGGGTAATCTTAGCAGCAAGACGCTTACGTTTCCTATTTCGTTAATGATTTTTCTTTAAAACCCATGTGTGTCATGTACCATCTGTTGTAAATGACCTATCATCTCAAATTTACGCTCCTCTGAATCTGACTCGTCCCCAGTCGTCTCTCATTATTAGTATTCGGCGTGGAAGACTAGAACGGGCTCTTTAACAAGCGCTTCCCTAGTAAATAATTAATGAGTAGAGACAACTTAGAGACGACTGGGGACGAGTCAGCCTCTGAATGGCTGCGTTACAAAGGCAATTGCAAGTTTTTACTGAGATGATTCAGAGACGGTTTTTCGTGGTCTTCTTACGATCTACATCCAAATATTATACCTACCAACTTTTTCAAAGTCAAATGCGTGAGATTTTCACCTTGTCATGACCGAGATTTTTGGAAACGTCCGGGGACTTCCGAATATTTCCGACGAATTTCCGAAGACTTTCGATCGTTGCCGAAAATTAAATGTCCGCTGACTGTTCCCGAAGACGTTTGCGCACTTTCGAAGCTACATAAGACGACACTTTTAGCTTGCCTCGATATGATTTCGTTTGAACAGAAAATAGGACTCAAAGTCGTCATGTGTTAAGAACCATCTGTCCGGAGTTGTGAACCAGGCGTGAGAAATTGTCCTTGATGCCTGGAATCGATGTCTTGCTTTAGTCCAAAGGCGTAAACAAGTTGAATTAAGAGTCGGAATATCTTCGGAATATCGTTATGGTACGTATAAACGTCGAGCTTTCTTTTCAGAGGAGGCCACGGAGCGGGGGGGGGGGGGGGCACGCAATTAACTACTTTGTGGTAGATGAACGCGGTTATCAGTAACACTTCCAGTTTTGTTATTTTCACTTCCGGTTATTTTTTTCCTGGATAGGTAGGGGAGAGGGTCAGATGTTTTTGTTTAACCCATTCCAGGAAGTGGGAGGGCCACGACTTTTTTCGCCAAAAAAATTCTAAAATACCCCGGCCCACCCCACCCAATAAAAAACTTACCTTCCCTAAACGTCGAGGTTTCTTTTCAGAGAAAGCCACCGGGGGAGGGGGCGGGGGAAGGCACTTGCAAGTTTCTATAATGGCCTGTACGGGAAGACTCCTCCCGAAAGGGGAAATTTTTTCAGGCTTCAGGTATATCTGAAAGAGAAGGGATTTCACTAGTTGAAGTATATGAAAGGGTAGAAAAATCTGTCTATATTTTCGATCTGTAAAATAGCCCAAACAACTGCTAACATATGCACTTTATGGCTGTGAAAAATTCCAGAACACGTTCTGGTTTTCTTATTTATTTACATTTTGAAGACAGTGTATTTACAGCAGTTATTTTCCCTTTGTTCGGTTTTCTCAGTTCTTTTTAGGGGAATATGTTACATAATCCCACACGGTATTATTCATTGTCTGAAAAGTTGGTGGCGGCTTTGATTGTAACAAAGGCGGGGTGTGGGGCTGAAACAATTGGTAGCTGATAACAATAACAGAACAATGGACTATATTTTTTCATTCTCTCATATTTCCCGGCACAACATGCTTAACCATCCTACTAAAACTACACAAGTCAGAATTTTTCGATTTAGTGTACTTACCACATTTTCTTGGACTTCACTAAATCTTCGGCGGCTGTTGTCATAGCACAAACTAGATATTCGCATGACTTACCGCGTCACTTTTAAACGAATTTGACATTACACCTCCAACGTTTGCCTGCGAACATCCTTGTTTGACTCGTTGGACAACTGACACAAAACTCTGTCGCGATATGGGAGGTGCGAAAGAGTTTCCAAAACTACTCTGCCTTAACGTTAAGAAAAGTTTTCCTCTGAGTTACTCATCTCTTTCTGGTAAAACGACTGTTTGACCACTCCACACGAATTGACAAATTTCCATATTTTAGAATTCAACCTCCAACAATGCGACTGTCTTGGGAATAACCATTTCTAAAGAATTAATTAAGGTAATTCCTTTGAAAATTATGTACTGTTCAGATTTTTCATGTCCTCACCCCCTCCCCCGAGCCCCGCCCTTTCAAGACTTTCCACAACTCGGGCTTAAAAGGAAAACAAAGGTGGCAGCCCCCCTGACTGTCTTGGGTGATGTTACACGGGACGATTCGCAACGACAATTTTTAGCGCAACACAGCGTTGCAACTGTTGGAACAATGTTGTAACTATTCGAAACAACGTCGCAACAATGCTGCAACGCTGTGTTGCGCTAAAATCGTCTGGTGTAACATCACCTTTAGAAAACCAAAACTGTATATCAGTTGCCGACACGAAGAATTAGGTTGTGAAGGGAGGGGTGACTGGGAGGACCACACAGTAAGAACTAAGTTGTGAAGGGAGGGGTGACTGAGAGGGCCACACAGTAAGAACTAAGTTGTGAAGGGAGGGGTGACTGGGAGGGCCACACAGTAAGAACTAAGTTGTGAAGGGAGGGGTGACTGGGAGGGCCACACAGTAAAAAATTACCAGAGATCGAGACACTGGGGAGCTAATTAAGCTCTACTGACAGCTAAATAAGAAAGCTAACTAGCCGAGCTAACTAAACGTTTCTAACTAAGCGTTTCTTTACTAAAATCCAAGATCAGATCAAAAGTCCGGATCATTGGGATTTTTCGTTAGGAAAAGAAACGTTGTATCCAAATGTGAAAACATGTTTTTCACTTAAACACCAGTGTGGAGACAGGTTTTTCCCTTCACAAAAGACTCAGAGAGGGGGTCCCCGCTTTAACCTTGTTCCCAGGGCGTTTCCCTGAGAAAATGGCAGGGGTGGGGACTGCTTTACTTCAGTACCTTTACCTTTATTTGACTCTCTCTGTGTGTAGTCACTTCGATTGGGAGATTGCTGGGAAAAATTTATGTGTTCCTCACTCCCAGCAAGACTGATGGGAGAGTTCCAAGCCAGCAAGGTGTACCTAGAACTTGGAACCTGACTTACTGGGAAGTTTCCCAGCAGGGGTATCTCCAGCCACTTCTGGCCGGTTTGGGTGAGGCCACAAGACAAAATTCAGACCTTCAGTGGGGGGTAGAGGGGGGCATAGAAACATGGGTGTGGCCAAAAGGCGAATTTATCCCTTCAGGGGGTGGGGAAGTTTCTGGCAAAAAAAACTCATGCCAGATATTCTACACATCAAATCCCAACAGACACCCACAGTTATATTTTTCCAAGCAACACTTTCCATCTTTGGACATATCACTTCTTCCAAACTCTCATCCAGCAAAAATTGACCTGAAGAACATATATTTTTTTAGAAACAGATCTATTGGGTGCCCCTGATGCATGTGATGGCTGTAAAAAATTCTGGAGCACGTGCTGGTTTTCTTATTTATTCATATTTTAAAGACGGTGTATTTATAGCAATTATTTTCCCTTTTCTCGGTTATTTTTGTTCTTTTTAAGGGAATCATTTGTTAAATAATCCCTCACAGTATTATTCACTGTCTGAAACGTTGGTGGCGGCTTTGATTGTAATAGGGGCGGGGTGCGGGAGTTGAAACAATCAGAGCTGATAACAATAACAGAACAATGCGGCAATATATTTTTCCATTCCCCTGCTCATGTTCCTCTGAACATGTTTAACCATCCCACTAAAACTACACAAGTCAAAATGTTTCGATTTAATGTACTTACCACATTTTCTTGGACTTCACTTTCTTCGTCGGCTGTTGTCGTAGCGCAAACTAGATATTCGCATCACCGGCCGCGTCACTTTTAAACGAATTTGACATTACATCTCCAATTTTTACCCGCGAACGTCCTTGTTTGCAACGTGACTCGTTGGACGACGGACACAAAACTCTGTCAAAGTGGGAGGTACGAAAGAGTTTCCAAAACTACTCTGCCTTAACGTTAAGAATAGTATCCCTTTGAGTTACTCATCTCTCTCTGGGAAAACGACTGTTTGACCACTCCACACGAATGGACCAATTTCCATATTTTAGAATTCAACCTCAAACAATTCGAGTCTCTTGGGAATAAGTATTTCTATTTCTAAATGCTTATTCCCAAGAGAATTCCCTTGAAAATGATGTACTATCTTCACCCCCTCCCCCGATCCCCGCTCTTTCAAGACTTCTACAACTGGGGCTTAAAAGGAACAAATTGGTAGCAACGCCCCTGATTGCCTTAGAAAACCAACACTGTATATCGGTTGCCGACACGATCGACGAACTAAGTTGTGAAGGGAGGGGTGACTGAGAGGTCCACAAAGTAAAAAACTTACCAGACATCAACGACATTTTGAGGAACTGACAGCTAAATAAGAAAGCTAACTAGCCGAGCTAGCTAAACTGGAGAAACTCAGAGTGCGTTTCTTTATTAAAATCTAAGGTCAGATAAAAAATCTGGATCATTAGAATTTTTCGTTGGGAAAAGAAACGAAGTATCCAAATGTGAAAACAGGTTTTTCAACAGGTTTTTGCCTTCACAAAAGGATAAACGGACGACGGTGAAAACCCTACAATGCTCTCTGGGAAAGTCCTTTTCCTGGGGACACTCGCGGGATGCGAGAAGGCACGGAATCCCTTTCGCCTGTTGAATACCCTTGAGACAACAATTGTACACAGAACTTGGCTCCAATGTAGAGATTTAATCCAAGACGTAACCAGGACGTAACCGAAGAAATTCACACAAAGCACTTGTATTTAAACCTAAGCTAATGATGCGATACAGATTACATCATAACTCAACGAGTCAAAATACCCGAATACAAAATCATTTCTGAAAGACTACTGGTGGAGATGGAAGCTTGTAGTGAAACGTTAATTACTTCCAAAAGTTACACAAGTGGATAACGGTTCCTCACAGGTTGATTACAGCTTGGAGGCTGCTACAATCATGACTTGACAAATACGTTTACGCTCAATAAATATCAACAGGTTGTTTATGGTTTGGAGAAGCTAAGACTAAAGAATAAAGAATTTCTACATTGGCTTTTCATATTTTTATCAGCGAAAACAAAATAACTTCATAACAATAAATCCTCTTTTCACATTCCTCCACCTTAAGTTTCAGCTGTCCTCAGCTGAGTGGAGAGAAAAAAAATGAAGTTAAAACGATAATTATCGTAAAGAGAAAAAACAAAAGCGCAGCGAATAAAACTGGAACCTTGTATTTTGCGTTTAGTTTTGAATTTTTTTTTAATATTTGTTTTTCTGGTTTTTGAAATTTTGTATTTGATTTTGTGCCTGAACCGCGGCATAAACCGAACTAGCCGGAATATAGTGGCCTCGGGGTCCAATTAACAAAGCAATAAAATAAACAAATAAAATAGAGTACGCTAACTGGAATTTGTAGCGTTTGAGCAAAGGACACTTCGTAAGGTCAATTCATGTGCATTCCTTTTTTTTTTTTTTTGCAAACTTGCGTAGAGCCATCCGTTCACACGGTGTCACAACAGGGCTAAAGACGCCGTGAGATAGCACAGTTAAGACCAGATGTTGCTTTGAATGCGTATGACTAATTTAGTATAGAACCTTACCCTGTGGCTGGGGTTGTTTCAATTGCCCAACAAAGTCTCCCAGGTTCTTACACTGTCCTAAGAAACCAAATCGTTTGTCTCCGAGTTCCTCGCTGTGTATCGATTGCCGACACCAAAAGACCTAAGTTGTGAAGGAGAGGGGTGACTGATTTGGCCAAACAGTAAAAAATTACCAGAGGTCGAGATCTCCTGGGGAGCTAAGCTCCACAGGTAAATAGCAAAGCTAACCAGCCGAGTTGAAAAACTGCAGAAACTGAATTAAGCAGTCGTATTTATACGCAGTTAAACTAATGAATAGTGCGACAGGAAAAAGGGGTACAGTAAACGGCAAAGTTACGACCAACTTGCAGATAAAAGGTGCCAACAATAGAAATAAGAATACTTGATATTGAAACAAACCACACGCGAACAAACCTATGAAATAGCAGTACTACGCATGACTAAAAGCGAGTAAATGTAAAACTACAAAATTAGTGATTTAACCCAGTGATTGAATAAGCAATTTGACTACAAAATTAGAATTGAGACCTTTGTAGACAGTAAGAGTAAACTGATCAGCCAAAAGAATAAAAACTACAACTGTGTAACTATAATAAAAGCATCAAAAACTATATCATATTGTCAATAGACACGTCTAAAATGACTCTGTAAAATATGGTATAATAATAAAAATAAGAATTGACTACTGATTCCTGATGTCCTTCTCAGGTGACTACTGAACAAGTTACTACCGCACAAGGTGTGCACACGACTAGTCTTCTGATTCAATCTACGAAAAGTACACTTGATTTTCTCTTCGGGATAAGGAGTTCCTACGCGATAAACGCTCCACTTTGTATTTGTTAAACAAAAAACTGAACTGAGTTCAACTTCAGATAGGAACCGCTTCACTGCATTCGCTTCGTATCTATACAACAAAAACAGCAAAAAAAAATCGTTAGCAAGCTAGTAAAAGGAAAGGATAGTGATTTAAGCCGGCGAGGTACAATATTCTAAATCTGTTAGAGAAAAGGATAATATTTAAACTGATAACTTCATTCCACAAAAAGCCTTATTGTAGATTATTGATTCTTTCATACCGTAAATCCTCTATGAAGCCCCCCTATCCAATAAGCCCCTCCCCCCCAAATTCAGGGAAGAAAATTATTTCCTTTTAAGCCCCCCTCCCCTTATTCTTAACTAACAGACGTATGGTAGATGTAATATATTAATCACGATTGTAACACCTCACGTGGACTGATCCCGTATGGTTTATTCACGTCCTGGAAGTTCAAATTTGTTTTTGATCTTCGGCTGCGCGACCTCCAACTTCATATGCTTCAGTTTTTCTACTTTAGCTTCGGTCTCTATTCGGAATAGAGAATCGATAGTCATACCACAATCTTCGATTAATTAAATAACCCCCTCTCTATTAACCTCCCCTTAAACATGCTTCAAAGAAATAAGTTCTGGGGGGGCTTATTAGAGGATTTCTGGTAGGTTCCTACCTTTCAGTCGGTGAGTATGACCTCTGTTACATCTCATAACCGACCACTCATCAAAAATACCAAAATCATTTTTCCACCCAAAGCACCATACCTGGAACCACTCCTAAGCGATCACCGTTCGTAAGTGACCGGCAAATATTGGCATTTTAGGTGGTCCCTTACGGCAGGTTCTACTGTAATGTTACAATGGAACGAACTCAAACAGGGCCCTCGACACTTTGTAATGTGCAGAAATGTTCTTGTGTTTGACTGACTAAAAAATACTTTTGTACTAAAGACAGAGTCCTTTTTAACCGCTGACATGACCTGTGATTGGCAGCTTGATGTTAAGTGGCACCGGTTGAGTTAGTTGCCCTATAAAATATTTGTTTAAGGACGTAATATGATCCCAGGTTTAAATACATCCCCAAGTACCTTTCTATTTATTTGATGCCCTCAAACTCGAGCGTCACGTCGTCACCAATGAGAACAAACGGTGCCCAGTACTTCACTGCACTAAAGCGGTCAGATTCTCTCATGGATTTCATGGCCTCATTCAGAGCCTCACTGGCACTTTTTCCATTGACTAGTTGTCGGTAGAAAAATTCCATGAACTCCATCGTAGCCTCGTCGTCAATCGCCCATAGGGAGACCAGAACAGAACGAGCACCAGCACCCAAAAATGCCCGTGCAATACCGACCACGCCCTCAGATTTGACCTCGCCGCAAGCACTATGACAGCAACTGAGTACAACAAGTCTTGCCCTAATCTGCGCCTTTAAAACATCCTTCATAGTTAAGAGATAGTCCTCCCTGGCTGTATCCACGGATGAAGGCTTTGTGTTTGGGGCCAAGGCAATTTCTCCTGTTTCCATTTCACCGTGAGCAGCAATATGCACCAAAGCAACAGAGGAGATACGTTTCAAAACTTCATCTTTTGTTGCCTGCTTTCCAACGAGAGGTTCCGTTTGAAGTATTTCCCCAATCATCTGCACTTCTTTTTCAGCCCACTCTAACTGCTCTAGCGTCGTTACCTCCTGTACCCACGGATCGCCGACGAGAAGAACGCCAGTCTTACTGTGCCAATCTGCTGGACAATTTTGGATCAATTGCAGATTAGAAAGCGAGGGGAGCAGACGAATTCTAAACGTTTCGCAGAGGTACTTTGATTTCAAGTCCATAAAAGCAGCATAAGGCGCCAAACACAGTGGTCCTTGTGGAACAATCACAACTTCATCGCCGTCGAGTAAGTCTCTTATAGGGTCTATAACAACATTATACCATGTTTGTAATGACTTTCTCTCAAAACATGAGGAATAAGACCTTGGCTTACTAAATCTTTCTTCCGCTAACTTTTTATCGCTTTGGTTCCTTAATGAGCGATCCTCACAGTTAACATTAGCTTTCACTCCTATTTCTTGCCGTGTAGTCTCCAGTAGAGACTGAAAATAGGTTGTAATGGAGATATTGATGTCGCTTTCTCTGGTTTTGATTTCTTTTCCTTTCTCGTTCACCCAGAGAACTATTCCTTTTTTGTTGATCCCTATGAAAGCTGTATTTGATGGTAGGTAACTTAGAATGTCAGGTGTTGTTGCAGACAGTGTTCCTAGTTCTGAACGTGACCCTTTTAAACCATACTTGAACTCCAGAAGATCATTTAACGCTTGTGCACGTCCATGATCGGCAGTTAAAAGTGCTTCGACGACTTTACCTTGCAGAACTTGCAGCACCCATAGCATCAGATTAACATTATCATACGTACTCCCAAGGCCAATTTTCCATTCATCATTAGTTATGAGACTTCCTCTGATGTAGTCGAAGGCTATAACACTGTTTTTATAATAGTGAATGGCTTTCTGCAAATCTCCCTGACTTTTATAGGCGTTGCCCAGATTACAATACGCTGTTGCTTCTCCTGCCTTGTCTCCTACTTCTTTCGAATATTTGAGGTCTCGTTCATGGTACACTATGGCTTTCTGGAAATCTCCAAGATAGTGATAGGCGTTGCCAAGATTACCACACGCTTTTCCTTCTCCTGCCCTGTCACCTACTTCTTTGGCAATTTTGAGGTCTCGTTCATGGTACTCTACGGCTTTCTGAAAATCTCCAAGACTGTTATAGGCGTTGCCGAGATTACCGTACGCTTTTCCTTCTCCTGTCCTGTCTCCTACTTCTTTGGCAATTTTGAGGTGTCGTTCATGGTACTCTTTGGCTTTCTGGAAATCTCCAAGCCTGTAATAGGCGTTGCCGAGATTACCGTACGCTTTTCCTTCGCCTGACCTGTCTCCCACTTCCTTCGAAATTTTGAGGTGTCGTTCATGGTACTCTATGGATTCCTGAAAATCTCCAAGGCTGTGATAGTTGATTCCAAGATTATTGAACGCTCTTCCTTCTCCTACCCTGTCTCCCAGTTCTTTCGAAATTCTGAGGTCTCGTTCATGGTACTCTATGGCTTTCTGGAAATATCCAAGATTGTAATAGGCGTTGCCAAGATTACAGTACGCTTTTCCTTCTCCTGCCCTGTTTCCTACTTCTTTTGAACATTTGAGGTGTCGTTCTTGGTACTCTATGGCTTTCTGAAAATCTCCAAGCCTGTAATAGGCGTTGCCAAGATTACAGTACGCTTTTCCTTCTTCTGCCTTATCTCCCACTTCTTTCGAATTTTTGAGATGTCGTTCATGGTATTCTATGTCTTTCTGGAAATCTCCAAGACTTTCGTGGCCGATAATACCATTCGCCTTTGCTTCCATTCTTTTCTTTTCTGCTTCTTTGCCATGTTTGTTGGCATTGTGTAAACTACAGTAGACCTCTACTTGTTCTTTCTCCGCCATTTTAATGGTAAGTTGTAGTACATATCATTTTTTTTCCAGAGGATATTTGTTGTTGAAGATATTTGTTGTTGACAGCATAATATCTCTCAGCATTCTGTCTGTTGCTGGCTTGGCCATTTTCAGCTTTCCTGAAAAAGGTATAAATATTCTTTGGTTTTATTCTATTGTCGAGGCAATTTTCCCTTCTTTGCATTACAATCAAATCTCGTTAATACGGACACTGAAGGGCCGATAGAAAGTGTCCGTATTAAGCGGGTTATGTCGTTAAAATAAAAAAAAAACCTTTAATTCCAACAAAATGCTAAGGAAATAAAAGAAGACATCAGCATCTTCAAACCTTCACAAACTCGTCATTGCGCGGACTTAATTCACGGAAACACTCTAAAAACGCTCATCCATATATTAATTTTGAATCAAAACCATGCTCTGCCTTGGTGCCAAAAGTAGTCGAAAACTTGACGTCTACAGACCAAAGCAACTCCCAGCAACTCCAGCCTTATGGATATGAATTGGGCGACGGGATATTATACAAGATATACAACTTACTCGGAATGAGTGAAGGATTACATGGATTGTAAACCTAAATCAAACATGTTATAAACAAGAACATGGCGGCAACTAGCATGAACCCTAAGTAAAATGGAAACAACCGCTGATCATAAATACTGATAACTCTTTATTACGGCACTGCTGTAGTAACATGGCTCCTCAACTGCATGTCATGCAGTTAAGACAAAACAGTAGACCTACATGAGTCCCTAAGGCTAAACGTTCAAGAAACTATCAGTTCTAATGTTAAATGGGTCAAACAAAATCAAGTGTTCACTGCAATGTTCATTGACAATAATATCCTCGTGAAAGGCATCCTCCTGGAACACTTCATCGGCAGTCAACAATAGAACGAGCTTGTGTATAGGTCTGCCTAAATAATATATAGATTTAGCCAGGGCTAAAAGCGAAGCTCTGATTAATAATACGTGTAAACAAAAAAAATTAAATAGTGTAATGCTAAACGGGGAAGACAATGAAAATGGCTTCAAGACTAATAGATCTAATTAGCCAAAAGACAAATTGCACGTGCAGCACACTTTTTCTTCCAATTGGCAAAAAACAAATTTGCACGTGCAGTACGCTTTTTTGTCTTTCCCTTGCCGTTGTTTTGCACGACTACAACGCTGTTTTGTACGACCAAAACGTCAAACTTCCTAGTTACACATTATTTTTATGGAGGAATTGTCGTTTGTGCTTACCTAATATTTTGTTTCCTGTGTTCATGTTCGCTTTTATATTTCACTGCCGCTAATTTTCACCTTGCTGGCCGCTAGCATTTCTCATTTTCTCACCGCCGTTTTGAATTTTCGTGTTTTTCTTCCTACGAAATTCGTCTCCTTTGTTTTCAATAACTCGCTTAAGCTCTTTCTCTTTTATCCAAGTTACTGAAAGACAGTTGTGAGAGCATCGCACCTGTGATTTCTAGATTGGTGAACAATTCATTTAAGATGGCTGCTTTTCCTAAAGCATGGAAAATTGCTGAGGTGATACCCGTACCCAAAGAAGGAAACTCAGAGGAACCAGCCAACAACAGGCCCATTTCATTGTTACCCATCCTATCGAAAGTAAGTGAGAGACTGGCACACAAGCAGTTTGTGGAATTTTTGACAACGCATGACAAACTGTCGACTTATCAATTTGGCAACAGAAAAATGCATTCGACAGAAACTGCCCTCATAAATGTTACAGACAACATTTTAAAAGCAATCGATGAAAAATCTGCCTCGTTACTAGTACTGATTGATATGTCAAAAGCTTTTGACAGCCTTAATCATAATCTATTGTTAGGAAAATTACGAAACCTGGGTCTCAAAGCTTCCGTAATTTCCTGGTTTAGTAGCTACCTATCAAGTAGATACCAAAGAGTACGATACGAAGATTCAGTCTCAAAATTGTTACCCGTAAAAAATGGAGTACCTCAGGGTTCGATCTTGGGCCCTATGCTTTTTACTATTTACATTAATGATTTAATCAGTGTTATTACCCATAACCAACCCGCTGCATATGTTGCTGACAGCCAATTGCACTTTAAATTTTCTGTATCAGACTCATCAAGTGCTATTGCAACCGTAAACCAAGATCTTAGGGACATCAGTAAATGGTGTGCAAAGAATTCTCTACTCATAAACCCAGAGAAGACAAAATTAGTGGTTGTTGGCTCAGCACAACTTATTAAGAGGCTACCTCATATCTCCTTATCCCTGTTGGACAAAACTATTTCACCAGTGTCAGTTGCCAAGGATCTCGGGGTATACATTGATCAATATCTCACCTACGATGTACATGTTACTAACAGTCTCTAGCTGCATGAGCCAGTTGGTACAGATAGGTAGAATTAAACATCTTTTGGATAGGAAAACCCTTTTATTACTTATAAATAGCTTTGTTTTCAGTAAACTTTAGTATTGTTTCTCAGTATGGGGGAACACATCTAACCGTAACCTACACAAACTGCAGTTGGTACAAAATTTTGCTGCCAGAGTTGTATTAGGTTTAAAGAAGTTTGACCATATCTCCCAGGGACGGAGATCTCTTAAATGGTTCGATGTTACGGAGAAGGTTCTATTTAATGACTTAGTTTTAGTATTCAAATGTGTAAATGGCTTAGCTCCAGATTATTTAGGTTAATATTTTATTAAACGTTCAGCAGTTCACAACAAGAACACAAGGGGATGTAACAATTTTGTGGTCCCCCGATGTAGACTATCAATGGCACAAAGGGCATTTTATTTTCGGGGTCCAAAGGAATGGAATGGGCTACCTGACAATATTAAGAACACTAAAGATATTGATAGTTTTAAGCGGAGACTTTTTAATAAGATATTTCATACGAAATAATTTTGAATATAGTTTGAATAATTTTGAATGTATTTTGAATTTAATTGAACTACTGTAAATAAGTTTTCTTTTCTTTTTTTAATTACCAGTATTATGTAATAATTAACATTGTGACTGAAAAGCCCTGTTGAAGGGAGTCTCAATAAAGTATGTATGTATGTGATGAGAACACTTGGTGAGAACACTTATTTCCTCAGCTCTATGTTTGTTAATCTCGAGCAGAAGATTTTCACCAAATCGCCGCTTAGTTTACTTGCCCGGAAAAATAAAGTTTAAGCGACGCACTCCTCCCGGTCTGATCATTGCAACTTTTCACCAACGCTTCTCTTTTATCTCTTTGGTGAATAGGAGCTAAAACCAGAGTCATAATCTAGCATTGGGAAACTATTAAGTGAAAGAACTTTAGGAATCTCGCTCATTTTTGCTGTAAAAACCTTTGAAACTCGCGAGTGGGGTAAAACATTGGATACAAAGAACCCACTGAGAAGTCAACACAATAGACCCAAGGAAAATAATTGCTAAAAAACAAAGAAAATCTTCACAGGTTTTTACACCGAGGTAAACCCGGAATCTCATTGTTTTTTCGCACCAACAGTTGTGATGGGGTGGGGGTGGGGAGGGGGGTGTGGGGTAGAGATCTTAGCCTCTAGCACTGCTCGGTACCGCCACAAAGCTACCTGGGTGTAAGAACCTGGCGAGTTTTCATTGTTTTTTTTACCTATTAATTTTCCAAGATCTGTCATATTGACTTGTTTGAGTGTCTTTCTCGGACGTTACTCGCGATAGTGTCGTGAAGATTACAAATTTTTCTTCAATACACCGAGGATGAGCCATTTAGGAAAAGATTTCTGTGTGCAGCTCAATGTCGATCCATTCCTTTGTTATGCATGCAGTAGACTGTCCAAAGTCCCCTTATTTTCCCGTAAGATCGTCGAGAAGAATTAGCGTCACGGGTGGCCATTTTGGATGAGTGTCAAGTCTACTTTGGGGGGGGGGGGGGGAGGGGGGCGGTGGATGGTTTAGAAGATGGCCGCCCGCAACGGCAAGTAGTCGTCGTAAAGTGGTGACACCAATGAAAACGTCGCTGAACAGTAAGAAATAAGCGTTGACAGGCCAAACACGACTCATAAGCTCGTGATAATGTGAGACGTGACCTTGAGAGTCTGCTTGAACAGTGGTTCTCTTTCTTTTTTCTCTCGCGCGAAGGTTACTAGCACTACAAAGTGCAAGACGTGTAGCATTCTAAACTTTGACTGAGTAAATCTTGTTTTTGCCGCACTAAGTCTTATATTTACAGGTCATAAAGCAGGTTTGTGACATGCATACTGAGTAATCATTTCCTGTGGTTTATGCTTCTGTACTAGGTGTCCCTGACAGGATTTGATTTCAGATGCAGTTGTTAAGTGTTTTATATCCTTTGACCTCTGTTTATTACGGCTGAATAAAGATTTTAGTTTTTTTGGTTTTCTCCGAAATGACCGTATCTGAATGAATACATGCATGCATACAAGTTTCTTTGTCCGTGAATGTGATTATTTCCTGCCATGTCAGTATGACTCTGGGCCCAGCTCTGTAGTATAGTGTGGTTTGCAGGATTTTGAATTTCCACGGATAGTGCGATCTTCAGATTTGAGTTGTACACTGTAGCTTAAAAACTAAAGCTACACCAAGTTTGAAGAAATATGCCGTGCGTCAGTCAAGATAATTCTCTTAGCGTTCACACAGTCCATTCAGTGTTTCTTAACATAAGTGAGTCTTTGAACTAGAGCGCGATGTCTGTTCGTCCCAACGCAGCCCAAAAGTTCCAAAGAAATAAACAGGCTGGTGGAGGGGCTTACATCCCGGCTACTATTCACGTTGAAGGTCCACGCGAGCACAAAAAGGCTGTGCTCGACAGAGTCCGCACGTCCTTAGCGGAGTGCGA
>NC_133213.1:17905018-17935018 GCF_958299795.1 Porites lutea | reverse complement strand
GTCTTCGAGGAATTGACAATTTGTGAGACAAGTTAATTTATATATAAAAGTCAAGTGAATTTTTCTGCACAAAATAACAAGACCTGCACAAAACTAACCTTTTACCAAGTGAAAGTTGAATTTTTCCCTTCATTTGGCTTCCAGTTTCACTTTGATCAAGTTACGTCAACAAAAGTGACGAAAGTGCTTCCAGAAATATCTCCCAAGGAAAATTAACAATTAGTTCATGCGTCAGCGTGCGTATATCGAGATATTGAGCACGCGGCACTGAAGTTTGGAGAGCACAAAAGAGGTGTAAGAGTTGCGCCTCGATCAAGTCTAGCCTCTTGTGTGCTCTCCAATCTTCCCTCGTGCTCAATATCTCAATATACGCACAGCTGAAGCATGAACTAATTGTTTTATAACATTATCAAAGTTATCAATGCAGAAAATACCTTAAATTTTCATTATTATAGGGGGCTCTCAAAGCAGTACGCGTCAGTGTCTACGTGACTCAATATTTTTTTACCTCACAGTTATGTTTTTGTCTTGAAACTGAGAGAATAAACTTTAATTAAGACGCTGAAGATAACGGTAAAAAAGATTGCAAAAGCCATATTGAGGTGCCGGAAAACTATTAATTCACCAAAAAATTGTTTTTGAAAGAAGAAAGAATGATTTGCACACGCCATAGCCCGCACAGCTCGCGCAGTTGACAACAACAACAACAACAACACTCACCTCTTTTCCTTACTATCGGTTAGTTTTCTTTTAAAGTTACATTATAAAACACATGGTTGACGCTTCATCGCGTACTGTTGAGTTATGGTGCGCTCGAGAGACGTCTTGGGAGGATTGCTAAGCTCACAGGAACTCGAGGTATATAGTTTATTGACGTCATCAGCGTGCTCAATGGAGTATGAAGCACGCTCGCGTTACTGCTGGTTTTCAGTGTTACGCCATTCAAAATAGATCAAAATAAAAATCAAAACCGTTCAATAGATAAAGTCCAGAATCTGGGAAATGAAAGGAGGTACATATACAAAGACCCTTGCCAAGATTCAGGTCAGAGGAGTATTTCGTATACGAGATATCGGAAGAAATGTTTTACCCAAACTTACAGAGATTCGTATGGAGACGCCATGCTGGTGCTCACCTGGATGAGCTCCAACATGGCGGACGGAAACCAACAGAAACATCTGTTACCGAGTTTTGCTACAAGAGAGTGAATTTATTCTTCGAGAAACTCATAAGCATTAAAGTAATACTTTTTCTAATACACGAACTGTTTAGATAGCAAAATTGCCTGAAATAAGTCATTTTTTTAACCTACATGACAGCTGTCTTGGCCGTCATGTAAATGTTGGGTCACGCAAAAGCTTAGAAACTCAAGCGTACTCTATCACAAAACCAAGAACCCTTTTGAAGCGAAAATTTGTAAGAAAATTAGTTTTCAGCAACTCTAATACATCGTGAAAGTAAAATCTCGGTAGGATCGATAGATTTTTAGTTTGAATTTTAGTGACGTCATGTGAAAACCAACAATTGAATTTGAATAGGGGAATATTCTACCTATGTTATAATCTAAAATATAGCATACTACGCGTGAAATTGAATCTAATATGCAGTTATCAACATTCTCTGAACAAAATAACAAAAAGCTTTAAAAAAGATCTTACAACAGGAGCTGTAGACTGATGGAACCTGGTTGGTGGTTGGTCCAGCATGTCCCGCTGTAAACAGGCTAGACAAATTCTCGCTTTCCGTGCTCATCAGTAAGAAAACAGCTCGGGGTTTTTCTCCTCCCGGAGTAGGAACTCACTGATAATTCCGTTTGATCAATATCGATATCTTAAAAAAAAAACGGAGAAGAAGATGAGTCACGGGGATGGGCTCTAGCGTTACGCTTTAAAGCTTTATGCTGCTTTAAAGTATTGTTTGGTAGCTAGTAGCGCGCACTGCATGGCTTCACTGAGAGCAGTTCCTCTATATAAATGTAACCCTAAATTACTGATCCCACTGGTTGTAATCAAATGTCGCCATCGCCCAAATACAACGTATTTTTAACGTTCAGCGTTAGGAGGAAGCAAAAATCTGGTTTTGTGCTGGCTGTAGTGGCTAAGAGTCAGGAAAAATCACTGTCCCATGTTTTCTTTCTGTTAAAGAATTATTACATTCTCACCCCCTCCAGTCTCGGATGTTGATATTCGCCCCAGAGATTTGCTGCCGAGCCGGTACATGTATAATAATTGAATGTTATTGCGTTCGAGGTGCGAGAACGCAACCCCCAATTTGTGTTGAAGGCTTTGACAGGGTTAGTGCGAAGTTAGGGCTCAGGTTCATCTTTTTAAAGGTAGAATTCAGTTTGCTCTCGGCTTACTGCAGAAGTTGAATTAATTGAAGAAGGCATTTCCTAAAACATCCCTCGAGAGCTTCGCTTTTGGCCTTAGCTAAATCTATATATTTATATTTCAATTGGTAACACCATGGTTGGAAATGGTAATACTGAATAAACTTGTCGTTTTCTGCATCCTCCACAGGCTTTCCCAAGGCAAAGTGGGGATTGGGGAACTCGCGAGCACGCGAGAAGCTCGAGAGATGGATGATGGGAACGAGCGTAGAGCGCGCTTTCCTTAATAATTAACTCAAATATCCCCCAGTGATCGCGAGCGAGTGGGGACGAGGCAGTGTCGTTGTTGTTGTTGTTGTAATTGAGAATGCAAACGCTGTTTTTTTTGTTGTTTTTTTATATCTCCCGGTAAAGCTGGCGCGTTTATTTTTATACTCGCAAACTGGCATTGTCCAAGCAAAATTTGATTGTTCCCCTTCTCTCAACCTCGTCCCCAAAAATTTCAAATGATCCCTCCTTCTGTTCTCTTAAAAGTCAAGTGATACCCCCCAAAATCCTCCTGCCGGAATGTTGCCTGACCGTCAGCCTATTGTCAAAGCTACTATGGGCTTTCTATAGGCCAGTGTTTAACTAACCTCACAGAAAGGGATACGTTCCTTGTCATCATTAGAATTAAGTTATGCCTTATTAGTTTAATATCTAACGTAGACATTAGTTAAGGTGCACAGAAAAATAAATTCATTTGCTGAAGTTGATTTTTATAGGTCTTGACAATTTGGGCCCAGTGAAAAACAGTTTCCCGTACAGATGCATAATTTCGACTTCAATCAAAAAGGTCGCGTTTTTGGTAGCATAAACTGATATTAATGAACCTGAGTTGATGAGCCATTAATGTGCACATTTTGCTTTACTAGCAACAATTATATCTCTGTTCTTATGCCATACATTGTTCAACAACTGAATAAGCTTTTGTACTAAGTAACGTACCGTAAATACTAGTCCAAAATACAAGAAAACAATGAACCGTTACATGTTGTTTAATTAGACTAAAATGTATCCTTATCTCTTGGCAAAGTCCACTGTAACTTCATGGGGATATTTCTGGGTTCTACAAATGTGCCATTCACTTTATACACATGTGCTCTCCTTCATGCGGTATACCATCCTTTCCCAGCCAATTCTATCAAGGCTTTCGTGTGTTCACATTGTGTTTTGTCTCTTCCAACGTCCCTTCTGACGGAACTTTGTTCCGTTTGTTCCTCTCCCTTTTCCCTACGTTTACTACTTTAGCGCGATCAATATGTATACCAGGCGAGCAATTTATTTCTATATAACTCTGTGTATCTATAAAATTAATTGTTTTATACTAGCGTTCTTTTCTTTAGTCCTTGCTTTCCAATAAAAGTAGTGCAGGAAGTGCAAACCCTGGCTGCACTTTACTCCACAGTAAGGCTTAGCCCTTAGAGACAGGCCAGAAAAGATATTCACTCGAGGGTGTGGAACCGTGTCCTACCAGATCTGTACTCCACCCAGGTGGGCCCCCCTACTGGTTCCCCGTTGTTCCTAGAGACTAGGGTCGACTAGGGGATATAGAGTACTAAAGTGATGATGTCATAAAAATGAATAAAAATGAGCATTTGGGGGGCAAATTGTCTCTGAGATCGTAGCCCAGTTATACTCAGAAAACTCCATACAAACCCTTCTAATTTTTTTTGGGGTCGACCCCAAAAAAATTTAGAAGGGTTTGTATGGAGTTTTGTAAGCATAACTGGGCTACGATCTCAGAGACAATTTGCCCCCCAAATGCTCATTTTTGGCAAGTAGGCCTCTTGGACATTGTTCTTTCAGAATATCCTGACAAAATCCATAATTTCAGAAATTTCATTTTTATGACGTCACACTTTAGTACTCTATGGGCCTACTGATCAGGACTTTTGTCCAAGGTGCATGGCTACGTATGGTGGTAGGGAAGTACTTAAAAGAGCTCCCTACCACCAAAATGTTGCCCATTACTTTCCTTTGTTGTTTTTTTTGTTTAGTAATATTAGGGAGATTTAAGCCACCACGACGGCGACGGCAACGAAAACGTCACTTAAAAGTGAATTCGCGTTGCTTCAAACTTTATCGTTCTTATTACATCTCGTGCAATTCGTAAAATATTGGCCAATTTTTCTGTGGTTGAATTCTAAATAACTGTATCGAAGTTCAGGAAAAGAAGAAAAAAGTCGTTGTCTTGTCTTCAAGTCCTCCACAAAACGTAAAATGAGGCACTTTCACGTCGTAGTCGTGTATTGACGGCAGAGAAATTTTTGTACAAAAAAGTGTGATGCTCGTGCAAAGTTGTTGTTCTGCTTGTCTTATCCTATCGCTTTTTTTTCGTTGTCGTTGCCGTCGCCGTGGTCGTTGCTAAAGCTCCCTAGATGCAACGCAAAACCATCCATCGATCGGAAGAGTTTAAATTCATTAAAACCATTTACTTTTCTCTCTGCTCGGTTTCCTTTCTTCTTTTTAGGGGAATATATTATATAACCCCTGGTTATAAATCACTATCTGTAAAGCTGGTGACGGCTTTGATTGTAACATGGGAGTGCAGAGCTAAAACAATAGCTGATAACAGTAACCAAAAAATGTAATATATATTTTCCTTGCTCATATTTCCCTCGTCATATTCCCCGGCTCATATTCCCTTCCCCTAAAAGAAACAATAGGGAATTTACGCAGCGACTACGGAAGAGCCAATTACGGTGACCAAAAGTACTTTTTTCCCGCCACGCGGGAACCACGACGGTGGCAGCGGTCAAAACGTCGCTTTTTAATAAAAAGTGAATTTGCATTCTTTCAAACTTTTTCACGATTATTACAAGTCGCTTATTTTATGAAAGGTATGGGGAAACTCATCAGGAAAAATGTTTGTCTTTGTTTTTTTTACGTCCTCAATAAAACGTAAAATTAGGCATTTTCACGTCGTCGTCGCGCAGCGATGGCAAAGAAATGTTGATAAAACAATAAGATGCACGTGAAAATTGTTGCTTTGCTAATCAAACTTATTGATTGGCAGTATTACGCTTTCCAGAATACAGTCGACTCCCGTTATTGCGAACACTTTTGGGGGGTGGGGGCAGATTTAGGGTCCGTAATAGCGGGGTACGAGAGAAAAAAATTGTTTGGGAGATTTTTCTGACTCCTTTTGTAAAACAAAACATCCCTAAGTTCAGTGTAGTCATTGATCTTTTAATAGTCTTTTGTGAATTTTACCTTTAAACAGTTCCCCAGGTTTCTTGTTTGCTGAGTAAAACTTTGTGAAACTAGAGGGGAAAGCGGCGACAAAAAGGTGTAAACCATGAGCGCGGTTTAGTTTGTTGAGAAAAAAAATGTAGTAAAGCTAATCGCTCATTTCAAGGAAAATTGTTTATGGACTTAGCTCCATTATAATGAACAAAACGATTCCGTGCTTGGTTATATTTTTGTAGACAAAACGAAATTCTATAGTTTATGTGCTGGGACCTTGTGACTGTTAACGTGAATTTTTTCGGGGGCATCAACTTTTTTGATTTTCACAAGCCATAGAGACAAAAAGGACGTGTATTGCAGCTATTACGACGGTAAGATTGTTACAAACAATTTTCCAGCCATTTCAGAAGACCCAAAAGTCAAATGGCTGTTTAGTTCGAGCTGAATATTTGAGAAAGTTTCTCTGTAAACAAGCTTCTCACCGGATGACCTTCCAAAAATATCTGTAATTCTACCACGTATTCAAGAATTTTCATTTTTCATTGAAACAAAATTTTCAAAGATTAATTTCATGGCAGGAAAGGGAAAGTCGTAAGGTTTATCCTTGTTCAAGAAATGAGATGATTTGTACTTATTTTAAACTTAAGCGAGTTTCTTTTCATAACATTTTAACATGATTATCACACAACCTTGGTCAAGGAAGACTCGGCTCTGATTTTTTTTTCTCTAAAAGTCCACGTGGCCATGCGATTTACCGCCGAAGCGCGGGGTGTTTGAAATGCAAAATATCACCCCAGCTTACATTAAGGGGTGGACTTACGAACGTACGTACGAACCAATAACATCACGTCGTAATTGACCATTCAGATCAATAACCAGAGTATAACACCATCAACTGACGTGATACAACTCACTTTGACTCTGAAGATGACTACTGCACAGGTCACGGTCGAAACGTCAGTCACTGTCAACAACAACAGTCCTATTCAGGACTACGTTCACCCGCAAGATCAAACTCAACCTACTTTTGATAATTTATATTCGTACAAAAAACATCCGAGACGGGAGTGGGGTGAGGTTTAAAGTCTTTGACAAAAAAATATGGGAGATTCTCGTGATTCTTGGTCACTGCAACCACCCCGACACCAAATTGTTTGCTTCGTCCCAATGCTTAGGCTCGATTTCCGTTATTCTCTTGGTCCTACTCCTCTTTCCAGAGGAGGTGCAGAGGCTCATTTCCCTAACGGCGGCTGGTAATCGAGCCTTCCTAATGCTGAACGTTAAAAATAGCCCATTTAGGCGATAGCATCATCGCAGCCTCCACTGACCGTAGTTTCTCAGATGAATGTAACCCCAAAATACTAAAGGATGCTACTGGTTAGGATCAAATGTTGTCATCGCCCAAATTGCAAATGGACTATTTTCAGCCACGAAAATGTTCCATGTTTCTTCTGTCCAAGACTTAAGGCCCCACCTCCTCCCCTCTCGGGTGTAAACACTCTCTAAACAAAAACAAAAAAAAAAACAGAAGTCCAAAGACTACTACAAAGCTGAAACAACGTGTTTTTAAAACGTTTCGAAAAAGTTGAAAATCACTCTTTGTTTTAGCTTTGCAATAATCTTTGGACTTCTCGGTTTTTTTTTTTTTTTGCTTCGAATATTTTTAGCCAAAATGTCCTTTTCTGTTCTCTTCTTCAAGCAGATTAGATCCTTCTTGAGTTCCAATGTTCACAACCAGCTTGATCTTCGTGTATGGTTTTAGCAGTTTATTTCTTGATCACTCTCTAAACGGCTGCCCCCCTGCCATTCTTGACATTCTTCAGTCGCTTTATATGATTCTCTATATAAGTAGTTACATCTCTAAGAGACACTTAGTGCTGGTCTCAAAGGTGTGTCTTGCACAGACTTGACTGGATTACAGTCGAACTCTAAGGGTTCCCTTTCTTCAAGGAGAAAGAATGGCACATTTATATACAGAATGGTATTATCCAAATTGCACCGGATTCAGCTGTGTAGGGAGGTGGGATCTATGGGCAAGGGATCGGACCGTTTATCAAGCGATTGCTTACAAAAACTACGAAACATATTCAATTATCTTCTTAAAAGATGGTAGTTTACGAGTTGTGCATGAATAGGCTGTCGCTTATGTCAGATGGTCGCACACCGCGAGGTTCGACTGTAACAATTTTCTATAGCAAAGTTGTCGCAGAAAAGAACCAAAAGATTAAAACCGGCCATTCCGTTCGTTTCCAGAGGCAAGCTGCTGAACGTTTTGGCCATGTTTCCTATGGAATTCGCTGCACCAAGGTCCAAAATGAAGATTAATTCTCTAAGATTTTGCAGCGTTTTATTCCAGAAGCTTCAAATTCCATAGGTGGGTGCACTGCTTCCAAAAAGAGGGGAGATTTGGAAGTCGATTTGGAACGAGCACAAAATTATTTCGTGGAGTTATTGGCCCTATATCTACACCGAATGATGATCTAAATGCAGTATTCGATGATATTATTAGCCTGTGCGGGAGCTGCATAAACAACGCCCTCCCACGGTCCCCACGGGAAAAGCTTCAATTTATTGCAATTTTTCTCCCTGCGTGTGCGTGTGATAGGTCTTTCCTTACAATAAAGGAATATGCTATTTGTAGATCGCCCCATCAAACAGGAACATACACTTGCCATGGATAGTAAGAAGGGCTTTAAATACAATATCCGACAGAAATAAAACTAAAAATTAATTCGCTTTGCGAGTTTTAAGAAACAGCAATTTACAGTTATTTAATAATATAATAAACACCAAAATTGACCCTGGCTCGTTTTAAAAGCGTAGAACGATAATAATTTTTGCGTGTTTATTTGGTATAACCTTTCAATACTAAGCAAGCAACGAGACCATGCAATATGTAGATGATAATGTGCAATTATAAAGGTAAGACTTTGGGGGCCTGAGGGAGTAAAATTGCCTTGTTTTATCCTGGAAAATAGGAGTTTGATTACTGGTACTAGGAATTACAACAAGATATGAAATAAAGAAAAAAACATCTGTATAAAGCAAGCTTAAATGTAATGTGATAACTTAACTTAGCTTTAACTTTTATTACATATCACACGCTCGAGAAAAATACATGAGAACAACCAAAGCCGGGGGCTTAAATGGCCTAAGGTCAGGAGAAAACGTGAAGGATTTACATGAATAAAAGAAGACTTTTACTAAAACACATTCTTATAAAAAGTTTCACAAACTAGAGGAACTGATAAACAGAATAGAAGGACTGCAAAGCCATTATGTACATTTTACCCTGATTTTCACTCAACTGCAAGTAGAGTTCTAACATAATGTCAATATTATTGCTTTTAATGAAAGCCTTTAATTTATACTAGTCAAACATTTTGAACCTTTAACAGTCAGATGAATCGATCATTCAGTTGTGTGAATTAGTGGGCATTGAAATCATTTGCTGTTCAGGTTTTGCACTGTTATCAGACCCCTTCTGAAAAATGCTTTATAATTTTTCAAATTTTCAGTCTTATTTTGGGAAAAGAGCCACCGTGGGGAACCTTTTTTCAAGTAAAATTGTGTTGATTGTAGTAATTTGGCCATACTTGCGGGAAAAAAATCATTATTAAGTAACAGCAGCCAGTGTCCTCTAGCAACTTACTTGTGCCTTTAGTGCCCTATTAAGTGTATTATCACTAGCCTATAAGTAATCTGTGTAGTTTACTCAAACAACACTTGCTTTCTATTTATTCAGCAGATTAGCCTGGTATGAGATGTTGGTGACAGGAAATCCTCTCAAAGCAGACAGGATTAATACACTTTAAACACAAGCCTAAGTCTTGTAAGGTGGTTCCAGGGTTGTCACTAAGGGCCATAAACCAGGGTTTAAATTGGCTAATTTGGTACACAGTACTTGACTATTTTAAAAGGAAACGAAAGGAAAATTCAGTAGAACATAAACAACTTTCCGCCTTTTCAATTTCCTGCCCACTAATTTCATATACCCGGCAACTTGAAATCAGTGACAGCCTTGTGGATCTAGCTTTTACATCATCAGTGTATAAAAATGATTTATTAATTTGGATTTTTTGTTAAATTTGACTGTAAACACTTCTGGGAGTAAAAGGGCTAAGTCAAGAAACCATCAATGCTATACATGCATTAGACTTTTATTCTTTTTCTTTTCTTTTTTTTTTTTTTAATCAAAAATTGTTTTAAGCTTTTAATTTGAATTATGCTAACTTATACTAAATATTTTCATATTGGAAGAGACCATTTTGACCCACCTTTACATTGGTGTGTTAGAGTTGCTGTTTTTTATCAAAAATTTTACTTCATCAGTTTTCTTGCACCTTACATGTAAATACTAATACTGTTTTGACCCATTTGAAAAGTTTTTGTATCTTTGTATTAAAACTTTACTCAGGTGTTGTAATATTCTTCCTTTTTTCAAGTAGAGTGCCATTCAAAAGTTTTGAAGCACTGTTGTGGATCCTCAGACAACTGTTAATTCCCCCCATGTGTAATGACAGAGATGCTAACACATAAATAAATCATGTTATATTTAGAAAATTCAGTTTGGAAAATCAGTTTGTTTTGTTTTCTAAAACCTTGTAAAAAAGAACGCGATTCTTATTTAGTTAGCATACCTGGTGATTTTCAAGGGATTTGAAATGTGAAAATAAGACAGGCAATTTGAAAACTGGTTATGATAAAGAAAAATTGGAAATGGAAAGGAGCCCTACTTCTTAAACTACACGTAACTACAATGTACTACTCCTTTGCATGTCTGCGTAACGCGTAAAAGTATTCTTGAAAAGATGTCTAATATACGATCTTTACACCAACTTTACGTGTCAATTACGCTGATTTAAGTGTCTACTTTAAAGCGTATTTACACCAACTTTACGCAGAGCTTACAGTGCTTCTTTACAACACCTTTACGCATGTGCGTAAAGGTAGCGTAAACTTCGACTTAACGTGGCGTAAATGAGTCGTAAAGTTACGTAAATGAGGACTTTACGCCAGCTTTACGCCACCGTTACGCTCACTTACATTTCTTTTTTCGTGCTGTGTGGCTTCTTCGAAGAGAGCATTTTTCATGTTGCACTTGTTAGTGCATATTGTATCTGTAAGAAGAACCTATTGGAAAAAAGACAGTTGACAAATAAATTCAAAATCCTCTGGTAAATCTATTTTGCGAAGGCCACCAAAAATAGCTCTTACCGTTATCACGGTATTGAGCTTTTTTAAACATTTTTTGCTGGGAGGGTTGAGGGTGATGGGGTTGACGTGAAGTCGGTTACCACAAAAAGAAAATAACCGCAATTACTTTGTCAACAACCTTGTCACTCGTTTTAAGCTTAATTTCCAGTGATATCCCTTGATTGCCTGTGTCAATATTAAGAACACATACTCCTTAAATAAAGGCCTCACTAGCGACACGACCAACAGAAGCATGTATGAGCATCAGCAAACCTTGTGTGACAAGCGTAATATACTGATACTGTTTGAAAACATTATCCGCCAAACTTCACCTGAAAACAGATCTTTTTTGTAAAAGACCATAACACAGTTACGTTAGGTGAAGATCACGACAAAACTCGCAAGTAGCAGCCCAGTCGCGCTTGTCACACACAAACTTTTTGCTGTCTGCTTCTCTCTGCCCTCCTGCTGCGTCCCAAAGAGGAACGCGCTTAAGGAACGAAATCAGCAAATACACTACTAGCCTTTCCTGGGTATATCACGAACCATTAGAGAGGTTCAGCATCACGTTTACGTCAAACGGCAAACGCGAATTTGTACCACGTGACCAAGTTTCCTCTTTTAATACTTGTCGTTTACTGTTCATTATTTCTTCACCTAAATTAGTAGTTTCACGCAACTTTTTATCCATAAGAATTGTTTTGAGCGGTTTTTATCTGCTCATTTTCTATTTTGAGAAATTCTCAACTCGAATCGGACGTTTGCTGTTTGCCGTGTACGTGAAGCTTAACTCCTCTAATATAATGACCCAGTTGGTTGCTGCCTTAATTGGTTAGAGCGCTGCACCGGTATCGCAGAAGTCTGGCATCGAATCCCGGCAAACTGCAAGCCAGAGTTTCTTCCAGCTTTCTTCTCACAAATGCACAAGTCAGCTAGTTTAGCCTTCGTGGCTGGCGTTCGAAACGGACGAGGAAGAGAGAATTTGGGCGCGAGATCGCTTCTTGCGCGCCCAAATCCCCTTTCCCTCCCCTTTTGAACGCCTGCCACTCAGGCTATAGCAAGTTTAAATGCGAGGATCTTCCTTACATTTAACCTGCGTGGCTGGTGGGATTAGCGTGGGAGTGCTGAGAAGAGTGGGTGCAAGTCATTTTGAAATCATCCCTCGCGGCAAGCCACTCGCGAAAATCCCTCGCTTCGCCCCTCGCTTCGCGTGGCGGCTCCGCCACCAAGAATGTATCTCGGGCACAGAAATCCCGCCAGCTACACAGGCTACCTAACATTTATTTGAATACACTACCTGCATGTATCACCCAACTCATGACTGGCACTTGAGAGTCCCTGGTTTATGGATCGCGTTGCTCTGGAAATCACAGCCGTCATAGCAAACTAGTTGATACAGGCATCAACCATTCGCTCCAACAGCAGCTGTTCCTGGATAATGTTCTAAAAAAGCGGAACACCAAAGATAAGACTGTTAGAATCTTCTCTTCGATAAGTTATGCTGGCCCTTGCACTGCTGTAAACTCAGCATTCAAACTGACTACACATTTGCAAAACGATTCGCCGGAAAATCGTCCTAGCCTACGATTTCACTTTAACAACCATTGGTCATGCAGAAGAGTAGCTTAAACGTGAAAAAAAAAATTACAATATTGCTTTTTAGGTAAGCGCGACCCACGAAACAATTGTAGCATTATTTCTGGACGACGATTGTCGTATTCAATGCTGATTTATAACTACAAACTAAAAAAGTTAAGTCATTTTTGTAAAACTCTTGCTGGATTGTTTCGGTCGGGGGGGGGGAGGGTGGGGTGGGGTCGGCTCGCTCTACAACAGTTTGTTGACAGGTTTTTTGTCAAAGCGTTCTAAACAAGTCTGTTAAAAGCTAAAAATAGTTGAAATGTATAATGTACGACTGAGTGTAGTACCTTTCCCTATTTGGTAAGCAGAATTTCTGATATTCTACCAAAATCAGCAACATTTTCTTCCAGCTTTTTGACACTTTACTGCCATAAATGTTAAACGAATGAATAGATGTTAGATTGATCATAAAGTAGAACAATCACTTAATAAGGGTTATATCATTATTATGTGCAGTAAAAACTTGTTAACCTAATAAGTAAGGGAAAATTTTTTGCAAAGGGACAAACCTAGTTGTTTAATAATGACATTCACGATGACCAACAGTTTATTAGCAAGGAATCTAAGTTCTTTAAGTTTGTGAACTCTGTTCATGTCATTTGAAACAGCGCTGAAATCTTTGTTCTGGACCCCCACCTGTGTGCAAGGATTTGAGTATGCATCATGATTGGCCAGTTAAAAAAGCCATTGTTGATTTGCTAATCAAGATGAAAGGAAAATTGATACACACTTCTGGTAATTGGTTGAGTCCGTTGGGGGCCTAGGACAAGGATATGGGCGCCGCTGCACAAACGTTACTAACCAATGTTAAACCATGTCTGACACACAGGCTAGTACACCTTAATCAGCTTAGTCATACACATTAATTCAAGTACCTCTTGTGGTTCAAGGATACTGCTTCTCTATTTTCCCGTGAAAGACATGAAATGCGACAAATGTATATGAAATACATCAACTGCGAGGATCATGCTTCACTTGATTTCACTTCCGCAGTTCTCATATATGATTTATTTCATTTATTTAGATTTGTCACATTTCATCTCTTTCATGGGAACATATGAACACATAATTGACCTGCTCCCAACTTCAGTGGCTTCATGGCTTAGTTGGTTAGAGAATTGCACCCATATCGCGAGGTCATGGGTTAATTCAAATCCCCTTGAAGTCCTGAATGTTTTCAGGCTTCTCTTACACAGTTGCATAAGTTGCATTATAACAACTGCAAGGATCATTTTTCACTTTAAAGTCCCATGGTTTTCTAACCCTTAAAACAATAGTCCACCGTCAGTCCACAGTCTGCATTTTACCCTGTCCTTTTTACAATGAATGTTACCTGATAAACTTGTCGTTTGCAATTAGGCCAATATCAATCCATTCAATATATTTTCCAATGATGTCCAGAGGCACGTTATTGATGACACGCTATTTTCATATGTTTTCTGCATACAAAACACAATACAAAATAACAGTCAATAAAACTGAGATCAACCTTATTGTTTTGCTAAAATACCGGTATATGATTCCCACCTACCAGAATCTGAAACCAAGAGTCAACAGGCTCTGTGATGCACATATCCCTGATGTGATCTTTAATTTTTGTATTTCTTTCTACTTCCTGTTCATAGAAGAAAAATTATATTTAGCTTCTAAACTGATACATCAGTAAATGGTTTTACAAACTTGTACAAGACAGTGCAACCAACTGAAACTCATCAGAAGTTGACAGTTTCAATAATCGATCTTTTGAGTCTTGAAAAAGGAAATGATGAGACGAGTTTCAAGATGTTGACAATCAAGTTTCTAGAAGCAATGTCTTAACTCAAAAGAATTTTCAATGATTTTCATAAGAAGCAATAGACCTCTTTAGCTTGTATGTTTTGTTTTCCCAATAGAGGTCCCACGGGAACTTAACCCTTTGCCTCTTCATAATTTATGAGTAGATATGCACATGAATAAGACACAATTTGAAAGAAACAGTCCTCTAGGGTGTTATCATATGACCTGTATTGGAAAAAACAAAACATACCAGCTAAAGAGGTCTATTTCACACATGTACAGTGTAGCCCTTTGTAGAGTAAATGTTTAGATATTAGCACCAACATCTTAATGTGTGTGGCATGGTGGAGTTTGTCACAACTTCAACAAGCTTGTATATGCATAGCATGTTTAGATATTAACACCAACAACTTAATGTGTGTGGCATGGTGGAGTTTGTCACAACTTTAACAAGCTTGTATATCAGGCAAATATTATAAAAATTTAGCTACAGTCAAACCCTGCTTTACAGACACCCGCTAAATACGGGTTCAGCTTCACTCGCTCTATGCAAAGTTGCAAAATGAGATGTTAGGAAGTACAATATATAGTTCTAATTGAATAGGTAATCAATTTCTGTTTGATTGTACCTCTCTCTGTTGGAGATATATTTTCACCAATGGAAATTGTAGCATTACAGTTTTTAAAACAATTCACAACATTAACCTGTTGACTCCTTATCACATCTCTATCAACCACTTCCTCATCAATTGCCTTCAAAATCCTAAGATACATATCCACAGCTAATGCTCCATATTGCAAGCACTGGAGGAGGTCTGAGAAAAACAGCGGCCACTACAGGGAGAAGAGAAATGTAACATGAAGTTAAACAAAATTTAAAGCAGCTAATAACAAGGAGCATCGTCGTGTGTTGTTGGTCAGTGGTCAGTGTGTTGGCTCGAGCGCATGCAGTCAGCCTTGCTAACATCAGCTCCATATGCTTAGTACAATGCTTTCAAGGCGATTACTCGCTTTGTTCAACCTTTAGATTGTGCCTTTCCCCCAACCCTTCCCTCCCTTTAACTTTCCTCTGATAAATCATTGGAACAGGTGCCTGGTTCCATTGGTGTGGGGGCTCATGGCTGGAAGGCTTGAGTTTCCCAGCCATGAGGGCATAACACTGTCTAAGGGCTGACTCTCACAAAAGTGCAAGACCCTGGACATCCTGGGCACCCACTTTCACCAAGAGTTACAGTTGTTACCTGATTGTCAATAGGTTTAAATGCAAAAAAAATGTTTTTCTTGCTGGCTGAGCTTGTGAAAGAGGCAGGAAATTAAATGAAGTTCTCTCACACTGAATGAAAGCTGGGCACAAGTTACAATTTAGGGTATCAGTATTCGCGCTCATTACACTTGAAATAACAATAAATCAGCTAACCTTCTCAGGATAATCACAGACAAAGATCAAGCTAAAGACTTGCGCTGCCTTGTTCTTCAAGAAATTCTTGTTATCTGACTCGGTACAACACTGAAAAGTTACAACAAGGGTCAATGAAAAATCGCAGTGAAAATATTACAATTACCGCTACAGTGTACATGTAGGTATAAGAATTCACAGAACAAAGGTGCTAGTAAGACTGTCATGGCTTTGCAAACCAATGCACTTATGTCCACTTTTAGGTATCTTTGTACAACTATAAAAAACAAAGTTTGACAATTTTAAAGATTGACAATTTTGCTCTACCTTCTTACATAAAACAAGTTGTTTCAATTTTGATGAAAGACAGAGAGAGAGTCTAGACCATAATAATATGTCAAAGGTATTAGCAAGACATCCTTTTTCACCTAAAGACAGACATTGCGATCTAGGGTGAGTGGCAAAAAAAGAGAAAATGTTCCTTGGGATTCTACTGTAGAGTAAATTAACCTAGTGTACCTGATTTCGTAGCCAGGTCAAAAGAATCTCTCTTAGTGCTTGTTGATCTACAAGATTTGATGACACATGTCTGTGCACAGAATAAAAAATAAAAAAACATAGCCATTTTTTTGGGCAGGATCACACACTTAGACAAGATCATCCAAGATGTCTTGTACAATACAGGAGACTGAAGCATGTGTATACTGAATACAGCTAGTGATCAAATGTTTATTAGTTATTCCTGGTAAGAAAACAATTAAACCCAACTGTCTCTAGTTGGATGTTTTTCATCATAATAGCCTACATAATATCATACTAAGTGAGTAAATATTTTAAAAATCAAATTTTCTGATAACATCTTTTAATAAGAGTTATTCAGAATAATTTGGTGGACAAAAATTTAAAATGGCAGATCAACCAATAGAATAAAACCTTTTTGATTTTTCCATGGAAGAAAGATTAATTTTAAAATGGATGCCACATTATGATAATTATGTAAAAATTATTATTAATCATTATAATTAGAAATTATCAGTGTTTAATTTTACCTTGTTTTTATGTGATGCTCTAATACTTGAAAGCAAAAGAACTTGACACTTTCATCACTAAAACAACAACAAAAAAAACCAATATAGAAGACCAATAATGCAAAGGCAGATTACATTTTTTTATATCACACCCATACACAAGACAGTTGATGTAATACTAGAGCTACGTACATGTACCAGAATAGATGCTCATGTGAGTGGCACCCTTGAGATGAGAGAAATGTGTCCATAACTGAAGCTGATCACTTACAAGAATGGTTCTCGTCTGCAGCCACTAGAGGTGAAAGGGTTATATCATTGGCAGCTTATGAGAGCTTACTCAGCTACAACATTACAGTTTGGCATCCATTGATAAATGTCAAATGTGAAAAGTGGGGTACCCATAAAGCCATTTTCGGTCTCTTATGAACTTTATAGTGATTGACAATTCTCACACTTTCCAGAAACAATGCAGAAACAATACAAACTGGTATGTTACCATTATTTTTTAAGTGTTGAAATCAATTTTAAAGCATTTGAATTACATGAGCTTATTTGGATTAAATTTAGACAGACAGACTGAAATATTGTTTGTTGCATCAAATTTTGTGGTATTCCTAGCAACAACAATCATCTTGAAAAGGGTATACACAGGGGATTACATGATTGACACTCTCACTATGTCATTTTTTGTGATCAACAATTATCAATTGGTCCATTTCTGTAATGAAAAAAAATAGTGAGATACCAAGAAAACTGTTTGATACAGTTGCTCTGACAATGCTGTACTTCAGGCACAAGCATAAAATTCAATTGGTGTTTTGAAACATAATGGCAGGTATGCAAAAAAAAAATAACTCTAAAACTGATATAAGCTGAAAGTAGAGCTGTCTACTTAACCTTTAAGTCCCAATATCCACATACAAATTCTCCAAACTGATCTCTATATATTTCCTTAAAGAATGAGTTGAGAGAATTTGATAAAAGATCAAAGCATTTTCTCTTAGGTGATCATTTTATTAATTCTTATAACCTAATCTCTTGACATTGTATGGATATCGTTAGGAGAAAATTAATGTTGGCCACTATTGGGACTTAAAGGGTTAAGAGGAGTGTACTGTTCAGAGTCTCAACTGTATCAACTGGGTATTTATATACATAGGTAAAAACACACAGTTTTTCAAATAATAAACTTTTTCAATAACTGCAACACACTTTATGACAGGCAGGTACAAAAGTCGGACCGGATCAACTCGGACCGCCAGTCCGGGTCGGATCAACTTGGATAGACTCAGACCAACTCAGATCGAGTAAAAAAATAAAAAATAAATAAAATTGGAGTCGGATCAACTTGGATTATAAAAAGAAAAATAAAATCAGTCAGTATCACTTAACTTTCACCCGCCATTTTGTTTTTTTCTCATGAACTTGTAGTTGCGTAAATTAATTTTTTTTTATTTTTATTAATTTTAATGCTACACTAGTGAGCAGCACACATACACTTCCAGTGAACATTTTCAACTTGGAAGGAGCAGAAATCATGCTCGCGCAGGACAACAAAAATTTTCGTACCCCAAGCGAGAATTGAACTCATGACCCTCCGAATAACACATGTTTATCAGACGTTCCAACCACTGAACCAGAGGGTCACGAGTTCGATTCTTGCCCGGGGCATGAAAATTTCCTTTGTCCCGGGCGGCAAATTCATTGAGAAAGATGGTCGAGATGGGTCGAGATTTTACCTTCCTCGAGGTCATCCATATCTGTGAAGCAGAGCGCGTCGTGTAACGCAACCACAACCACGAGTTTATAACATGATCCGAGAGGAACTGGCACTAGTAAAACAAAATGGCGCCCGAAAGCCACGGAGAAAAAAAGGATGATCTGGCCTTTTTTACCCTCCAAATGGGTTAAACTTTCAGTTTTGCTGATTTAATTTAATTTTTTGAATTGCTCTGAGTTGATCCGAGTCCAATTTTATTTTATTTTTATTTTTTTATTCGATGCGGGTTGGTCCGAATCGATCCGAGTTGATCCGACCCAGACTGGCGGTCCGAGTTGATCCGGTCCGAGTTTTGTACCTGCCTCTTTATGACACGTCTAGTTACATTAGCCTGTGTAGCTGGCAAGATAAGCAGGCGATTGCTGTTGTTTTTGGTGTTGGAGCCCAAATAAAATTGGGAGCATTCAGCAAGCCAAATTGAAATGTCACTTGCCCCATTCTTGTTTTCACCCCAGCCCTGGCTTGTTTGCGGGATGTTGATGGAACCCCGCTATAACAAAGTGCCATGGTACCAAAAAATTGTTTGTTATAGCAGGTTCTTTGCTTCAGCAAACCAAAGCGAGCCAAGAGGTAGTCTGGGGAGGAGACTTTTTGCAGGTACAGTGAAACCCCACTATAAAAACGTTCTGACAATCATGTCTAGTTACCTTAGCCTGTGTAGCTCGCAAGATAAGCAGATGTTTGCTGTTGTTTTTAGGCATCGAGGCGGCAAGAAGATTAGGAGCATTGAGCAAGTAAAATTGAAATCCTGCTTGCCTTAATTCTTCCTTTTCCCGCCAGCTGCCATAGCTTGTTTGCAGGATTTTTATGGAACCCCTGCTATAACAAAGTGCCATGGTACCAAAAAAATAATATTGTTCATTATAGCGGGGTCTTTGCTATAGTGAAGCAAAGCAAGCCGAGAGGTAGTCTGGGAAGGAGAAAAGGTAGAACCTGGAGAAATGCCTTGATGCCATCAGTCCACCCTTGTCCATATTTTAAAATCTTTTCCCGAACTGTAGGTGCATGATATTGAAAGACCACGATACTGTCCACAGCACCGCAAATCTGTCAACATGAAGACATTTGACACCAAACTGACATCAAAGGCATGTCTCTAGGCTCTGCTGCATTTCCCCCCTGCCCCCTCCCCCCTCCAGGCCATCGCTTTTTCCTTGTTGACCCTGTTCTTTGCCGTTTCCCCCACTTTGGAGCTGGTTCCAGGCTATCCAATTTTTGTCAATCAGAAATAGAGAAATATTTTGAATGAAAGATAATGTCCTATATAAGCTAGTTGCATATGAATTATGAATGATAACGTAAAAAGAATAATTATATCAAATAATGAAGCCATTAAATCAAGTTCTGAATTAACGCACATAGGTTTCAATAAATTAATGTCCAAAATATCACACAAAAACAATTAACTTTAATATCAAATTTAAAATACCTGTAAAGATTACGAATTAGGGCATCACAACATAGCTTCCAGCCGTCTGGGGAATTCTTTAGCTGTTCAAAATATTGCAGGGCCGTAAAAGAATTAATAAGAATAATTTAAGCTATGTACTGTACCATTACATTGCCAAATGTTCGAACACGAACCGAACTGTTCAAAAGAAAAGTAGTTAGCAAGAAACTCACCCCTGTCTGTGATGTCGCATTTGCGGCCGCCTGAAGCCCTTGTAGCAAATTATCAGCCATGAAAACGCATCCAAAAGATGGTGGTCATCGCCTTCACATTGCACATGGAGCTAAAAGAAACACGACTTTCTCCTCACCACAGGTAGCCCAAGCTCGAAATATGAGCATCGGCGAGCATCGGCATTCAAAATATAAGGATTTGTATTGGAATAAAACCTACCGTTTCTGTAACCTACGAAAATGAAAGGATTTCAATAAAAAACAGTTTACCTTTCTTAAAATGTGTGTTTCGTCTCTCCTGTGTGGTCCACGGGCCGATTTATGGCCTTTTTATGGGTTTTTTTATGTAAACAGTTTTCTCTCTATATAAAATTTTACCCCGGGGGGGGGGGGGGGGGGGGGGTACTCCCATACATTACCTATACGGGTATGTGCCGCCCAACGGGGTCGCGATCTTATGCAAAAGAAATATATCACTTACTGGAATCATACCCTTCAACATTCACAAAAACTTAACTTTCATTATAAAATCAAAACGAATTATGGCCCTTCTGTCTACCTAGATCTAACAAGAAAGAACCCTTCTAGGAAAACATTAGTGAAACTGACAATAAGCAGTCACAAACTTAGGATTGAGACAGGTAGATACGACAATATACCACGTGACGAAAGGTTATACAATCTCTGCAATTGTAACAGAATTGGAGATGAAACTCACTTTTTATTAGATTGTCCAAGTTTTTCTTCGATAAGAGATATGTTCTTCTCTAAACTAGAACCTAGTTTACCGTTTCTACGACTACAATCACATGAGTCCCTATTATCACATCTGATGAATTCTACTGACTGCCGAATTTAACATTACATCTTCAATATTATTTTTACCTGCGAACGTCCTTGTTTGCAACGTGACTCGTTGGACGACGGACACAGAACTCCGTCGAAGTGGGAGGTCCGAAAGAGTTTGCAAAACTGCTCCGCCTTAACGTTAAGAATAGTATTCCTTTGAGTTACTCATCTCTCTCTGGCAAAACGACTGTTTGACCACTCCACACGAATGGACCAATTTCCATATTTTAGAATTCAACCTCAAACAATTCGAGTCTCTTGGGAATAAGCATTTCTAAAGAATTTATTAAGGTAATTCCCTTGAAAATGATGTCCTCACCCCCTCCCCCGACCCCCGCCCTTTCAAGACTTCTACAACTCGGGCTTAAAAGGAACGAATTGGTGGCAACGCCCCCGATTGCCGTAGAAAACCAAAACTGTATATCGGTTGCCGACACGACGAACTAGGTTGTGAAGGGAGGGGTGACTGAGAGGGCCACACAGTAAAAAATTGCCAGAGATCAAGACATTCTGGGCAGCTGACAGCCAAAAAAAAAAGCTAACTAGCCGAGCTGGAAACTCAGAGTGCGTTTCTTTACTAAAGTCTAAGATCAGATAAAAATCTGGATCATTAGAATTTTTCGTCGGGAAAAGAAATTTGAAAACAGCTTTTTCACTTTAACACCAGTGTGGAAACAGGTTTTTTCCTTCACAAAAGGATAAACGGACGACGGGGAAAACTCTACAATGCTCTCTGGGAAGGGCCTTTTCCTGGGGACACTCGCAGGCTGCGAAAAGGCGCGAAATCCCTTTCGCCTGTTGAATACCCTTGAGACAACAATTGTACACAGAACTTGGCTCCAATGTAGAGGTTTAATCCAAGACGTAACCAGGATGTAACCGTAGAAAATCATACACAGCACTCGTATTTAAGTCTAAGCTATTAATGATGCGACACAGATTACATCATAACTCAACGAGTCAAAATAACCGAATACAAAAATCATTTCTGAACGACTATTGGTGGAAATGGAAGCTTGTAGTGAAGCATTAATTACTTCCAAAAGTTTACACAAGTAGATGACCGTTCGTCACAGGTTGATTATAGCTTGGCGGCTACTAAAATCATGACTCGAAAAATACGTTTACGCTCAGTAAATATCAACAGGTTGTTTACCGTTTAGAGAAGCTAGGACTAAAGAATAAAGAATTTCTACATTGGCTTTTCATATTTTTATCAGCGAAAACAAAATAACTTAATAACAATAAATTCTCTTTTCACATTCCTCCACCTTAAGTTTCAGCTGTCCTCAGCTGAGTGGAGAGAAAAAAAATGAAGTTAAAAAGATAATTACCTTAAAGAGAAAAAACAAAAGCGCAGCGAATAAAACTGGAACCTTGTATTTTGCGTTTAGTTTTGAATTTTTTTATATTTGTTTTTCTGGTTTTTGAAATTTTGTATTTGATTTTGTGCCTGAACCGCGGCATAAACCGAACTAGCCTGAATATTGGGGCCTCGGGGGTCCAATTAACAAAGCAATAAAATAAGCAAATCAAATAGAGTACACTAACTGGAATTTGTAGCGTTTGTGCAAAAGACACTTCGTGAGGTCAATTCATGTGGCTTCTTTTTTTTTTTTTGCAAAATTGCGTAGAGCCACCCGTTCACACGGTGTCACAACAGGGCTGAAGACGCCGTGAGATAGCACAGTTAAGACCACATGTTGCTTTGAATGCGTATGACTAATTTAGTATAGAACCTTACCCTGTTGCTGGGGTTGTTTCAATTGCCCAATAAGGTCTCCCCAGGTTCTTACACTGTCCTAAGAAACCAAATCGTTTGTCTCCGAGTTCCTTGCTGTTTATCGTTTGCCGACACGAAGATACAAGTTGTGAAGGGGAGGGGTGACTGAGTTGGCCAAACAGTAAAAAATTACCAGAGGTCGAGACCTCCTGGGGAGCTAAGCTCCACAGGTAAATAGCAAAGCTAACTAACCGAGCCAAAAAACTGGAGAAACTGAATTAAGTAGTCGTATTTATACGCGGTTAAACAAATAAATAGTTCGACAGGAAAAAGGGGTACAGTAAACGGCAAAGTTACGACCAACTTGCAGATAAAAGGTGCCAACAATAGAAATAAGAAAACTTGATATTTAAACAAAACGCAGGCGAACAAGCCTATGAAATAGCAGTCCTACGCATAACTAAAAGCGAGTAAATGTAAAACTACAAAATTAGTGATTTAACCCAGTAATTGAATAAGCAATTTGACTACAAAATTAGAATTGAGACCTTTGTAGACAGTAAGAGTAAACTGATCAGCCAAAAGAATAAAAACTACAACTGTGTAACTATAATAAAAGCATCAAAGACTCTATCATATTGTCAATAGACACGTCTAAAATGATTCTGTAAAATATGGTATAATAGTGAAAATAAGAATTGACTACTGATTCCTGATGTCCTTCTCAGGTGACTACTGGACAAGTTACTACTGCACAAGGTGTGCACACGACTAGTCTTCTAAAACAATCTACGAAAAGTACACTTGATTTTCTCTTCGGGATAAGGAGTTTCTACGCCATGAACGATCCACTTTGTATTTGTTACACAAAAAAACTGAGTTCAACTTCAGATAGGAACCGCTTCACTGCATTCGCTTCGTATCTATACAACAAAAAAAGCAAAAAGAAACGTTAGCAAGCCAGTAAAAGGAAAGGATAGTGATTTCAGCTAGCGAGGTACAATATTCTAAATCTGTTAGAGCAAAGGATAATATTTAAACTGGTAACTTCATTCTACAAACAACCTTATTGTAGATTATTGATACTTTCATACCGTAAATCCCCTAGGAAGCCCCCCTATCCAATAAGCCCCTACCCCCCCAATTTCAGGGAAGAAAATTCTTTTCTTTTAAGGCCCACTCCCACTATTCTTAAATAATAGACGTACGGTAGATGCAATTATTAATCACGATTGTAACTCCTCACATGGACTGATCCCGTATGGTTTATTCACATGAAGTTCAAACTTGTTTTTGATGTTCGGCTGCGCGACCTCCAACTTCATATGATTCAGTTTTTCTACTTTGGCTTCGGTCTCTATTCGGAATAGAGAATCGATAGTCATATCACAATCTTCGCTTAATAAAATAACCCCCTCTCTATTAACCCCCCCCCCCCCCCTTAAACATGCTTGAAAGAAATAAGTCCCCGGCCGGGGGGGAGGGTAGGGCTTAATAGAGGATTTACGGTAGGTTCCTACCTTTCAGTCGGTGAGTATGACCTCTGTTGCATCCCAAACCGACCACTCATCAAAAATACCAAAATCATTTTTCCACCCAAAGCACCATACCTGGAACCACTCCTAAGCGATCACCGTTCGTAAGTGACCGGCAAATATTGGCATTTTAGGTGGTCCCTTACGGCAGGTTCTACTGTAATGTTACAATGGAACGAACTCAAACAGGGCCACCGACACTTTGTAATGTACAGAAATGTTCTTGTGTTTGACTGCCTAAAATATCCTAAAGTCAGAGTCCTTTTTAACTGTTGACATGACCTGTCATTGGCAGCTTGATGTTAAGTGGCACCGGTTGAGTTCGTTGCCTTATAAAAATTTTGTTTAAGCACGTAATATGATCCCAGGTTTAAATACATCCCAAAATACCTTGCTATTTATTTGATGCCGTCAAACTCAAGCGTCACGTCATCACCAATGAGAACAAACGGCGCCCAGTACTTCACTGCACTAAAGCGGTCAGATTCTCTCATGGATTTCATGGCCTCATTCAGAGCCTCACTGGCACTCCTTCCATTGACTAGTTGTCGGTAGAAAAATTCCATGAACTTCATCGTAGCCTCGTCGTCAATCGCCCAAAGGGACACCAGAACAGAACGAGCACCAGCACCCAAAAATGCCCGTGCGATGCCGACCACACCCTCAGATTTGACTTCTCCCCGAGCACTATGACAACAACTAAGTACAACAAGTCTTGCCCTAATCTGTGCCTTTAAAACATCTTTCATAGTTAAGATAAAGTCCTCTGCTGGATCCACGGATGAACGCGTTGTGTTTGGGGCCAAGGCAATTTCTCCTGTTTCCATTTCACCGTGAGCAGCAATATGCACCAAAGCAACAGAGGAAATACGTCTCAACACTTCATCTTTTGTTGCCTTCGTTCCAACGAGAGGTACAGTGTGAAGAATTTCCCCAATCATTTCCACTTCTTTTTCGGCCCACGCTAACTGCTGTAGCGTCGTTACCTCCTGTACCCACGGATCGCCGACAAGAAGAGCGCCAGTCTTGCTGTGCCAATCTGCTGGAGAGTCTTGGATTAATCGAAGACTAGAAAGCGAGGGGAGCAGACGAATTCTAAACGTTTCGCAGAGGTACTTTGATTTCATGTCCATAAAAGCAGCATAAGGCGCCAAACACAGAGGTCCTTCTGGAACAATCACAATTTCATCGCCGTCGAGTAAGGCTCTTATAGGGTCTATAACAACATCATACAATGTTTGTAAAGACTTTGTCTCAAAATATGAAGGGTGACACCTTGGCTTACTGGGGGATCTTTCTTCCGCTAGCTTTTTATCGCTTGGGTTTCTTAATGAACGATCTTCACAATTAACATCAGCTCTTACACCTATTACTTTATGTGTAGCCTCCAATAGAGACTGAAAATAGGTTGTGACGGACATATCAATCTCAGTTCTTCTAGTTTTGATTTCATTTCCTTTCTCGTTCACCCAGAGAACTATTCCTCCCTCGCTGATACCCATGAAAGCTGTATTTGGTGGTAAGTAACTAGCAAAATCACTTGAGCTTGTACAAAGTGTTCCCATTTCTGGGCGTAACCCTTTAAGGCCATAATTGAACTCCAGAAGATCATTTAAAGCTCCTGCGCGTCCTTGATCAGCCGTTAAAAGTGCCTCAATGACTTTACCTTCCTTAAACTGCAGCTCCCACAGCCTCAAATTAATATGATCATACGTACTTTTAAGGCTAATCTTCCATTCGTCGTGAGATATGAGATTTCTCCTAATGTGGTCGAAGGCTATAACACTGTTCTTATAACACTGAATAGCTCTCTGGAATTCTCCAAGACTGTGATAGGCGTTGCCAAGATTACCGTACGCTTTTCCTTCTCCTGCCCTGTCCCCCACTTCTTTCCAAATTTTGAGGTGCCGTTCATGGTATTCTATGGCTTTCTGGAAATCTCCAAGACTAAAATAGGCGTTGCCAAGATTACCGTACGCTGTTCCTTCTCCTGCCCTGTCTCCCACTTCTTTCGAAATTTTGAGGTGTTGTTCATGGGACTCTATGGCTTTCTGGAAATCTCCAAGACTTCTGTAGGCGTTGCCAAGATTACCGTACGCTCCTCGTTCTCCTGCCCTGTCTCCCACTTCTTTCGAAATTTTGAGGTGTTGTTCATGGTACTCTATGGCTTTCTGGAAATCTCCAAGATTTCTGTAGGCGATGCCAAGATTACCGTACGCTTTTCCTTCTCCTGCCCTGTCTCCCACTTGTTTCGAAATTTTGAGGACTCGTTCAAGGTACTCTATGGCTTTCTGGAAATCTCCAAGACTGTCATAGGCGTTGCCAAGATTACCGTACGCTGCTCCTTCTCCTGCCCTGTCTCCCACTTCTTTCGAAATTTTGAGGTCTCCTTCATGGTACTCTATGGCTTTCTGGAAATCTCCAAGATCTCTGTAGACGATGCCAAGATTACCGTACGCTTTTCCTTCTCCTGCCCTGTCTCCCACTTCTTTCGAAATTTTGAGGTGTCGTTCATGGTACTCTATGGCTTTCTGGAAATCTCCAAGACTTCTGTAGGCGTTGCCAAGATTACCGTACGCTCCTCGTTCTCCTGCCCTGTCTCCCACTTGTTTCGAAATTTTGAGGAGTCGTTCAAGGTACTCTATGGCTTTCTGGAAATCTCCAAGGCTAAAATAGACGTTGCCAAGATTACCGTACGCTGTTCCTTCTCCTGCCCTGTCTCCCACTTCTTTCGAAATTTTGAGGTGTCGTTCATGGTACTCTATGGCTTTCTGGAAATCTCCAACATTTCTGTAGGCGTTGCCAAGATTACCGTACGCTTTTCCTTCTCCTGCCCTGTCTCCCACTTCTTTCGAAATTTTGAGGTGTCGTTCATGGTACTCTATCGCTTTCCGGAAATCTCCAAGACTGTAATAGGCGATGCCTAGGGCGTGCTGGAAATCTTTAAAGTTGACAAAGGGGTCGCCAATATTACCATTAACAGTTGTGGTTGTCATATTTTTTTTGCTGTCTTTGCTATTTCAGCTCAGCCACGTATTGTGGTTTCTTTTTTCTGCTGATACCATTTCTCTTTATGTACGATAACGAAGAGGGTCCGAAAAGTAAAATTAAAAGTTGGAGTAAAAGCTTATTTATTAGCTCCTTTACTATTCGTTTTTGTCGATCACACTCGCATTTGATTTGCTTCAAAAAGGGATCCTTCTAGTACGTGTTTTTCATCGTTGTATAATATGACTTGATGGACTGGGGTCTTCTCTAGAAAAGGAAAATGTTAACATTCGTTTGGTGATAATGATCGAACTTAAAAAAAAAAAAACAACAAAGAAACAGATTTACCATTGTTTAAACATGGGATATGATATGGCCGCGCGGAGATGGGAAAATTCTTTCCGAGTGTTGAAAATATTTCACTCGTTCACTGCGCTCACTCGTGAAATATTTTTTTCAACACGAGAACAGAAATTTCGTATCTCCAAGCGACCATGTATTGTTCTCTTTATTATATAAACACCGATGAAATACCAGACCATTTTACTTAAATAGTTTTTTGGTCTCAAAGGTGCGGTTTATTATGAAGCCATAGCAACGGTGACATTTACAAATGTGAAGATAACATGTTATTTTCACGTGTGAAGATATCAAGTTTTCGCACGAAAGCTCACTTGGTATTTCATTGGCGCTTATATAATAAAAATTGTCTGTCTACTCATTGTACATTCATCTACCTTCCACTGAAAAAATAAATCCGTTGTCAACAAACTACAAACCGGGCCAGCGGAAACATCAGTTCAGAAAACTCAAATTTGGGAAAGTGAACTTATTTCTAAGGGTTAACATCTCTGGGTAGTGGAATACAAGTGTTTAGCAACTGAAAAGAAAACCTATTTCTTTACCACTAAAACACTGAGAAAGTTACAGTTATTTTAAGCTTGCGGGTTTTCAAAAAACTATAATGGTTCATATATAATAGGGATAGCCCCCAGGCCGCTGGCCCTGCTCGGTTCCAGCTCAAGTCCGTAACTCGGCGTGAAACCTGAGGAGTTTTCCTTTTTTCCCTCCTATTTTCTTAAGTAGATCTATGAGTAGGATGAGCATGATCGTCCGAGGGCTGACGTAGTACTAAATAGGACTGTTGCATTGACATTGACTGACGCGCGGTAATCATCTGCACAGTCAAAGTGAGTTGTATTACGTCAGTTGATGGTACAGTCGAACCTCCTAACGCGACCACCTCCCATAACAGACCGCCTATCTAAAACTCATGCACCAAAACTTTACCAGTCAAAGCCTTACAGTTGGAACCTCTTGTAAGCGACCGCAACCACTTTTTGGGCCTGAAAGTTTAATGATTTTCCATTGTTTTTAAGCTCTAGTGAGCGACCAAAATCGACCACTTGACGCATTCTCTGATCCGTAGTTCGCTGTGTGCACTATGCTACTTAGAATATACGACATGTACGAATAACTTTGGAAACAACATTGAACTACTTATGGCGTAACTTAGAAATTGCATACATTAAGTTATCTTCCATAAAGTAGATGTGCCCAGACCTCTTCTTGGAGGAGATCCCCTGTGGATCGATTCTTGTAAGCGACCACCTCCCGTAAGCGACCACTAAGTCTTTGCATTTTGGATGCTCGCTTATGGGAGGTTCGACTGTATTGAACTCTGATTATTGATCTGACTGGGCAATTTCGCGATGTCATTGGTCGTCTGTCAGTTAAGTAGTGATTTTAATATTGGCTATGAAGACTCGTATTGTCATTGGACAGTTGACTTTCCATCCGTCTATATTGTCACAGTTAAACAGTCGTTTATGTTAGTCAAATTGTCGGTTGTACAGTCATTCTCTCGTAACTAGTTTTGCTTGAGTCCGTCAATGAAGTTGTTTGTACGGTGCCGGCAACTGTTGACTACGATTCAATGACGTTTGTTCTCAGTTGGTAAACCAGCTTTCTAAAGTGGGTCGTTGATAGTAGTCTGAGAATACGTAATACATGTCGCAGAGTCCCAGTCGACTTGATGTTTCGTCTGTAAATGGTGATCAGCAATGCAATTGTTGACGTCACCATTTCTCGTCGCTTGTTTGCGTTCGGTCAGTCGCGTGCTAAGGTTTCTGTCGGTTTCAGCAATGTAAGTAGCCTGACAGCCGCAGCATTTGATCTTTAATACTACTCCCTGTCTGTCTTCCGGTTTGTCTTTGTCCTTGACATTAGAGTGTGCAACACGTATATTGTAAGGTTGTAGTATACGCGCGATAGTTTCAGAGGTGCCTCTGAAACTATCGCACGTATACTATACCAAAAAGAGTGATAAATAGTTTGAATAAAGCGATTTTAAAAATCATCCGCGTTTCTTTGTCCGGAAATAAGACCACTTGTCCGGAAATGGGTAAACTGCGAAGAGCAGACGTATTTCCGGTCGTCGCTTCTCTCCCGGAAATGCGGCTGCTGTTCGCAGGCTAGGAAATGGGGCGAGTAAAATTAGTTTTTGACGGCACTAATTTCATTTACGTCATTATCTCTATAGCAAGAAATTATTAATCTGGCGCATGCTCAACGGAAATCACAAGCGGCTTGCTGCAGAGGTTTCTCACGGGGCGTATTAAAACAAACCAACTACGCGACACACAAGCCACGCAAATGACTTCGTAAACGCTAAAAGCCATGCAAGAGAGAAATCTCTGCTCGCAGGGTAGTAACAGTAAGGTGAAAACATAATCACTGAAATAGAAAATCAGATTACATGTGGCAATATCATTAAGGATGCAGTTCATGAGAATTAAAACGTCATCATGACTTATGATTATTGAATGTGCGGGCCTTCATTATCAAGCACTGAATCCATGTAAAAAGTACAAAATACTCATGCAAGACTGAATTTGTATGA
>NC_133213.1:17872518-17902518 GCF_958299795.1 Porites lutea | reverse complement strand
GGCAAAAAGATGGCCGCGATCGCTTAATAAAGGTGGCCGCTCAATAGTGAATAGTGGTTTAATTTCCCATTCTTTTCTACGATTATTTTTAGCCTGTTCACAGACCCTCTATTTTCTCTTCAAAGATAAAAAATATAGCCTGTGTACAGACCCCACCCCTCTCCTCAATAAAAGTCGGAGAAGGAGCTCGATCTCTGCTTTTTACTGAGGGGAGGGGGGTGGGGGTGGGGGGTCTGTGCACAGGTATGAAAAATATGAATCGCAGGAGATTTATTGACCGCTAGCGCAAGGGGGTAGGGATAGGGGAAGAAGAAAATAGACGGACGTTTTTCATTTTTCTTTTTCACTCTACGCGCTTTCCGATGTTTTCGAAAAGAAAAATAAAACGTCTGCGTACAGGCTTAGGGAGCTTAAGCAAAGGCGTTTGTGAGCACGGGCGTCAACCGGAAGTGAGGCCTTTACCCTCTTAACATGACTTGACGATATAAAATTTGTACTGTGAAAAATCCACTTCCGGTTGACGTGCGTTGCTTAAAAACGCCTTTGCATAAGCTCCCTTTAATAGAGGTGGCCGCTCAATTCAGAGCTGCTTAATAGGTGGCCACTTAATGGAGGTTCAACTGTATACAGAGAGGGATGATAACCATGTATGCACGTCTAATTTGCCAGTCAAAAATGAGAAATTGTCAGCTGAATTGTCCTTGATGCGCGAGATTGATGTCTTTAGTCCGCAGTCGTGAGACTCACGCACAATGCGTGAGAGGTGGCAGGTATACAACGGTATAATTATAATGCATTTCTAAGGTAAAGGAACCTTGGAGTTTAAGTGCAACTTCAGCCTATGCAATGCGTACCTCAGTTATAAATTCCCAAAAAGTCTTGATACTTCGTTCCACTTGTCACCACCAAAGGATCTACGAGTAAATCATATTTTGTAAGACAAGCCGGATAAAGTCAATTGCATTCTCCTTCACAAATAACAGGCACTTGTACAAAACTTACATGAAGCAACAATCAACCCCTCTACCAAGAAAATGTTGAACCTATGGGATTTTACCTTCCTTTATAATTAAGCTTTCTGTTTGAATTTGATCAACTGAATTACGTCAACAAAAGTGACGTAAGTTCTTCCTGAAATAGCTCCCAAAATGCAGCCATCTAGGAAAATTTGAAAACTAATGAAGTACACGAGAGAACACATTAAATCTAATATTCTGTTGTTAATATTTCTCTGAAAACAATAACAAAAATGTCAGAAGAAGATCTTATAACAGATGCTGCAGACTGATGGCATCTTCCACTGAGGAAGTTGGTCTGAGACTTCCTGTTTTTCTCCGAGCACTGCCGGATATGATTCGTGATTATTGAGTGACCTTCTAACGAGGCTCAGTCACTTTGTGTGTGATTTGAAGTAAAATGGAATTTCAATTGACATCGCATATGTGCTGTAATATACCCTACCCCTGGGACTTGCTTGACGACCGGACTGATGACAAATTTAACTCGTAATATTGCAAAAGATAGTTTTTCCTCAAACTCCTCCCAACTTTATATATCCGCTAGAATTTTATCAAGGTGATATGAATTCATTACATGAGATTGAGGCAGTTTGCCGTTTTTAATCCTCCACTAATAACGTGATATCAAATTACCCACCCCTCCCTCTCCTCCTTCCTTCCAATCCCTTAATCCTTTAGACAAATTCCCGCTTTCAGTCCTCATCAGTAAGCAAACAGCTCGGAGTTTTTCTCTCCTAATGACATGGTATCAAATCACCCACCCCTTCCTCCCCTCCTTCCTTCCAATCCCTTACTCCTTTGGACAAATTCTCGCTTTCAGTCCTCATCAGTAAGCAAACAGCTCGGAGTTTTTCTCCCCCGAGGGTGGGAACTCATTGATGGTTCTGTTTGATCAATATCGATACAGTAAAATCCCGCGTATAAGAACCTAGATTTTAAGAACCACATCCTTTGACAAGGCTGGATTTCCATTGTCCGTATGTGCAGTTCCTTGTTTGTTGTTACGCAAGGATTAAAACTACCATTCAAAGCATATGGAATTCTTCCGAAACAAATCGTTTGTAATAAGCCGAATATTAAATAACCGACGACGAAACTTTTAGAACATAAATAAGCAAAAGGGATGATCGAAGGGAACTGTTTAGCGGTTAAACGACTCAAATGATCACACACGGATAACTAACACGAGTAGAATTAACAAATTACAGCAATCACAGAGGTATGAGATTCTTTATTATCTAATGCAATCTAAATGTGCAAATGGCAAAGTGTTGGGCCAACAATTTTGACCGAGACTGTAGCAGACTTCCGGTGAAAAAGTTAAGATTTCGTCTGTTACAGAAAAGAAGAAAAGTAAGGGTATCTGAACGGAAGGGTATCCGGAAAAATATCATTTCTTACTATTCCTCCGCATTCACAATTAATCCACAACCACGACGTTGAAGTGTACGCTCCCATAGCGTTTTGATTTTTCTTCGATCAGAGTACGATAGCTGATGAAAATTGTGTCTTGCCATCTCGAAATATAAACGATCGCACCGAATTCGACTGATCTAAAGCTCGTCAGAAGAGATCCCAGCGATTAAAGACAAAGGCATTTCTTAATCAACAGAGGTGTAACTGAAGCTAACGTATTAGATGCATACCTCAGCTGTAAATTCCCGAAACTTGATAGTTCGCAAGACTACAGCAGTGGGTCCTTAATTGATTCCTGACGACGAAAGGATCTACGAGGAAATGATACTTTGTAAGACAAGTTTATGTAAAAAATTCAGTTGAATGTTCCTTCTCAAATGAAATAACGGGACCTGCACAAAACTAACCTGAGCGTCAATCAAAACTTTTACCAAGTGAAAGATGAATCTTGTATGAGGGATTTTTCCCTTCATTTAGCTTTCACTTTCACCATAGTTAATTAAAGTGGAATGGCTGGGAAACCCTTTGTTATAGGTTTTTGTTAGCTATTTTAAACCTGACCATGCACAACGTTCAAGAACATTCCTATCACGCTGAAGTTTTTGACCAATAGAAACATTGCATTAATTTATTCCGTCACAATTAATCTGTGAACAAAAAAAAAGGATTGTGCACGGTCAGGGAACTTCCAACATAACCTACAGCACTGTTAATTTCAACTTTAATGTTTGCCGGGTTTCCTAACCAGTCTTCTCTCCTAACTATGGTTTCATTTTGATCAAGCTACGTGTAACGTCAACAAAAGTGACGTAAGTGCTTCCAGAAATAGCTCCCAAAATGCAGGCAAGCATGAAAATTTATACAGCATACGAGGTGTGAAATCTAATATACAGTTATCAACAGTATCTCTGAACAAAATAACAAAAAGCTTTAAAAAAACATCTTAAAACAGGTGCTGTAGACTGATGGAACTTTCCGCAGATCCTGGTTTTCTCCGAAAACTGCTGAATACTGATATGCCTTATGATCGACCCTCTGACGTGGCTCACACTGTATGAGTGTGTGTGGGAGTTTTTTTGGAAGTAAAATGGACTTTTTTGTTGCAGATGTGCTGCCATATATCCGACCCCTTCCACTTGCTTGGTAACAGCAAGGGAAATAGGAGAAACAGAAAAAAACACAAGCTTCCCAATTTTCCATACCCGCCATAATTTTATCAAGGTATTACACTTTAACAACACCAAAAATAGTTTAACATGAAATTGAGACAATTTGTTTCAGTCTTCTTCTAATCCTATATGCCATCAAGTTCTACACCCCAATGGCACTCACTGTTATCAGATTCCCTCAGTCCTTTCCGCGCACATCATCATCAAATACCCTGGGTTCACCAGGTTGGGGATGGGGGAGCAAGTTAATACTTCTGTTTGACAACAATCGACATTAAAGTCTTAAAAAACTGAAGAAAATAAATTTTCTAATGGCGCGGAAGGGTTATAACCTTTTTACGTGGCGTAACATGCTTCAAGAAGTAATGGTTGATCAGGCGGGTTCCGTTGTAAACAATTCCTGTAATCAAACGACAACGTGGCCCAAATGGATCTTAATTTTTTTTCTCGTCCAGTGTTAAAGAGAGAAAGAATCTGGTTTAGGGGTGGCTACAGTGCTTAAGAGCATGCAAGGAAAGGAAGACTTAAAGGCCACCCCTCCTTTCACTTATGTACTTTTGCTTGCCTGGGGATCCCAAGTCATCTTTGATTTAACAATTGCGTCCGCGTCCCTACAACGGATACCTAGAGAGGGGCTTCGACCCTATAATTTTTAAGCTATTGCTTACGGGATTGGTTTAAAACAACGGAAAATATTCAACTATCTTCCTAAAAGGCGGTACTACGAGTTTTGGATAGACTGTCGCTTATGTGAGATGATCGCACATGGAAGTTCGACTGTTATATAATTTTCTCCAGCAAAGGCTTCGCAGCAAAGAACCAAACAGTACAAGCCACCCCGTTCGTTTGCTGAGGCAAGATGTTCAAATGTTTTGGTCACCAATTTCCAACGGAAGTTAAAGCATAAAGATTCTCGAATACTTTGCAGGTTTTTAATTTTCCGGTTTAAGCAGCGCCAGCGAGAAAGACAGAAGCTACAAATTTCATTGTACAACCTAGATTTTAAGAACCTCATTCTTTCACAACGCTGGATTTCCCAGGGGCACCCAACGACGGTTTCCTCCTTCACACATTTAAAACACTTTTTAGGCTATCCAGAGAACCTTTAGATCTCCAGAAATGCATTATAAGCGGCGCTATAAAATTTGTATCTGTTCGGTCATCCTAGGGCAATTTGAGTCTGTTCGAAATTATTAGGGCTCCAGTATTACTTTCCCGAAAATTTTAGATGCAATTTAACGTTTTACGAAAGTGAGAATTTTTCTAATTCTTCTCTACATCGCATTTTTGAATCCGAAAATTTTAGGTTTCCTTTTTACTACGAAAAATAGCCAACCTGGGGAGTAAAATGTGAAAAATTAAACTTGTAGCGGATTTATTGGAAAAGCTTCGAAAATTGTACATGAATGCAACAGTCATCTAGAACTTTTTAGCGGTCCTCAAGTAATAGAAAATTCTAGGCAATATTTGCTTCTCCGAACAGATATTTTACAGAAAACAGTCGTTGGGTGCCCCTGATTTCCATTGTCCGTATGTGCAGTTTCTTGTTTTTTGTTACGTAAGGATTAAAACTACGGAATTCTTCTAAACAAAATAATCGTTTGTAATAAGAAATATTAAATTACCGACGACGAAACTTTTAGACCATAAATAAGCGAAAGGGACGATCGAAGGGAACTGTTTTGCGGTTAACCGACTCAAATGATCACACACGGATAACTAACACGCGTAGAATTAACAAATTACAGCAATCACAGAGGTATGAGATTCTTAAGTATCTAATGCAAACTTGTTGGGACACTTTGCCATTTGCACAGGGATTTTGACTGAGAGCGTTGCAGACTTCCGGTGAAAAAGTTAAGATTTCGTCTGTTACAGAAAATGAGAAAACTTAGGGTATTTGAACGGAAGGGTATCCGGAAAAATATCATTTCTTACTATTCCTCCGCATTCACAATTAATCCACAACCACGACGCCGAAGTGTACGCTCCCATAGCGTTTTGATTTTTTTTCGATCAGAGTACGATAGCTGATGAAAATTGTGTCTAGCCATCTCAAAATATAAACGATCCTGCCGAATTCGACTGATCTAAAGCTCGTCAGAAGAGATCCCAGCGATTAAAGACAAAGGCATTTCTTAATCAACAGAGGTGTAACTGAAGCTAACGTATTAGATGCATACCTCAGCTGTAAATTCCCGAAACTTGATAGTTCGCAAGACTACAGCAGTGAGTCCTTGATTCGTGACGACGAAAGGATCTACGAGGAAATGATACTTTGTAAGACAAGTTTATGTAAAAAGTCAATTAAATTTTCCTTCACAAATGAAATAACGGGACCTGCACAAAACTAACCCTAGCGTCAATCAAAGCTTTTACCAAGTGAAAGATGAATCTTGTGTGAGGGATTTTTCCCTTCACTTTGGCTTACAGGTTTTTGTTAGCTATTTTGGACCTGACCATGCACAACGTTTAATAGCATTCCTATCATTTTAAACTTACTGACCAATAGAAACATTGCATTAATTTATTCAGTCACAATTAATCTGTGAACAAAAACCAAAGGATTGTGCACGGTCAGGGAACTTCCAACAAAACCTACAGAACCATGGTTTTCAACCAGTCTCCTCTACTAACTTTGGTTTCACTTTGATCAAGCTACGTGTAACGTCAACAAAAGTGACGGTGCTTCCAGAAATAGCTCCCAAAATGCAGGCAACCATGAAGATTTATACAGCATACGAGGCGTGAAATCTAATATACAGTTGTCAACAGTAGCTCTGAACAAAATGACAAAAAGCTATGAAAAAGATCTTTAAACAGATGATGTAGACTACGGAAGCCCAGGGGGGCCACATAGTGATTTCGTTTTTATTTTTCCAAAAGGGCGAAGTGAAAATCAAAAAGTTAAAAACAAAAATGGGAAAGTCGAAAAGTACAGTAAACTCCCTTTATAGCGGACAGTGTAGGGACCTCGAGTTAGTGTCCTCATTAGCCAGAGTCCGTAATAGCGGGAGTTGATTTCAGTCAAACGTCTGTAAATTATAATTTATTTTTGTCTGGGATTTAGCTGTTGTCCGTATTACCGGGGTGTCCGTTATAGCGGGGTGTCACCAAGGCGATAGTTGACACTAAAATGGATTTTTTTGTAGCAGATGTGCTGCCATATACCCTACCCCTGGGCCTTGCTTGGTAACAGCAACAAGGAAAATAGGAGAAACAGAAACAAACACAAGTTTCCCAATTTTCCATACCCGCCATAATTAATTTTTATCAAGGTATTACACTTTAATAACACCAAAAATAGTTTAATATGATTGAGACCATTTGTTTCAATCCTCTTCGAATCTCAGATGCCTTTAGGTTTGACACCCCAATAGCAGTCACTGTTGTCAAATTCCCGCCTTTCCGCGTACATGGAGGGGTGGTGGGGAAGCAAGCTAATACTTCTGTTTGGCCACAGTCGACATTAAAGTCTTAAAGAACTGATGGAAATAAAATTTTCTAACGGCGCGGAAGGGTTTTAACTTTTTTACGTGGCCTAACATGCTTTAAGTAATGGTCCAGATAAGAAGGAAAGGACCAAAACGCAGTGAACACGTCGGAATGCAAAAAGGTGCTAACTTTACTATTGTCTCTACTAAGGTTCTGATTGGTTTAAACATCAAATTTTACGAAATCTTCGCAAAGCAGCATGTATATTAATCCCTTTTTTCTATCCAACTTCCTAATAACAAAATTTCGTCTGAGTCTAAGTAACACAGAAATCGTATGTGCGGATCATGTAAAATTGTGAACATTTCTTGGCCATTGTTTGCAACTCTTGTGATTGGTCGAAATGTTTTAACACAAAAATACACCCTTTAAAAGTGGAGTTTAAATACATTTTCTTTCGTAAACAGCCTTTTTGTAGATTTATGCATTCTCTGCGTAAAAAGGAAAACATTTCTATGTGAGGGAAACGTATTGCGCCACAACAAAAGAAATTGCTTCCCTTCTTACCTGGATCATTACTTAAAAAAGTAATCGTTGGTCCAGCGGGTCCCGCTGTAAACAATTCCTGTAATCAAAGGACGCCGTCGCCCAAATGGATCATTTTTTTTTCTCGTTCAGTGTTAAAGGAAGCAAGAATCTGGTTTAGTGGTGGCTACAGTGCGTAAGAAAGGAAGACTTTAAGGCCATCTCCCCCCCCCCTTTCTCTTATGTACTTTTGCTTGCCTAGGGATGGATCCCAAGTCATCTTTGATTTGGCAATTGCGTCCACGTCCCTACAACGGATACCTAGAGAGGGGCTTCGACCCTATAATTATCAAGCTATTGCTTACGGGATCGGTTTAAAACAGCGGAAAATATTCAAGTATCCTCTTAAAAGGTGGTACTACGAGTTTTGGATAGACTGTGGCTTATGTGAGATGATCACACATGGAAGTTCGACTGTTATAATTTTCTCCAGTAAAGGCTTCGCAGCAAAGAACCAAAAAGTACAAGCCACTCCGTTCGTTTGCTGAGGCAAGATGTTTAAATGTTTTGGTCACCAATTTTCCAACGGAAGTTGAAGCACAAAGATTCTCGAATATTTTGCAGGTTTTTAATTTTCCGGTTTAAGCAGGGGCACCCAACGAGAATATAGTTCAAAACCACTTAAACATAGCATTGTTAAACCTATTTTAGTATAAACGGTAGATAAAGGCATATTTTTATCCCCTAAAAATTTTACATCTGTTCGGATTTCCTAGCTGAAAGTCTAGTGATCCGAAAATTATAGGAATCAAAACTTACCTGTTCGAAAATTTCAGCCAGAAAAAGGCCCCCGAAAATTCTAGGCGAACTTTTTAGGCTAAAAATCCGTTAAAAATGGGCAATTATACCATTTTTTAGATATTCGAAAATCCTAGGAGAGGCAGGCAAGCAAGACATTTTACAGCAAATGTTCCGAAAATTCTAGATCTCAAATCGCCTTCCGAACAGATATTTTCCGAAAATTGACGTTGGGTGCCCCTGTTTAAGCAGCAACAGCGACAAAGACAGAAGCTACAAATTTCATTATAGAACCTAGATTTTAAGAACCTCATTCTTTGACAACGCTACATTTCCATTGTCCGTATGTGCAGTTCCTTGTTTGTTGTTACGTAAGGATTAAAACTAGCATTCAAAGCATACGGAATCCTTCTAAACAAATCGTTTGTAATAAGAAATATTAAATAACCAACGACGAAACTTTAAGAGCATAAATAAGGGAAAAGGGACGATCGAAGGGAACTGTTTAGCGGTTAACCGACTCAAATGATCACACAAGGATAACTAACACGCGTAGAATTAACAAATTACAACAATCAGAGGTATGAGATTCTTAAGTATCTAATGCAAACTCCCTTTGCAAATGGCAAAGTGTCCCAACAATTTTGACTGAGACTGTAGCAGAAATCCTGTGAAAAAGTTTAGATTTCGTCTGTTACACAAAAGGAGAAAAGTAAGGGTATTTGTACTGAAGGGTATCTGCAAAAATATCATTTCTTACTACTATTCCTTCGCATTCACAATTAAACCACAACCTCGACGCGGAAGTGTACGCTTCCACAGCGTTTTGATTTTTCTTCGATCATGGTACGATAGGTGATGAAAATTGTGTCTTGCCTTCTCGAAATATAAACCATCGTGCCGAATTCGACTGATCTAAAGCTCGTCAGAAGAGATCCCAGCGATTAAAGCCAAAGGCATTTCTTAATCAATGGAGGTGTAACTGAAGCTAACGTATTAAATGCATATATACCTCAGCTGTAAATTCCCGAATCTTGATAGTTCGCAAGACTACAGCAGTGGGCCCTTGATTCGTGACAACGGATTAAAGGATCTACGAGGAAACGATACCTTGTAAGACAAGTTTGTGTATAAAAGTATATTGAATTTTCCTTCACAAATGAATTAACGGGACCTGCAGAAAACTAACCTGAGCGTCAATCAAAACTTTTACTAAGTGAAAGATGAATCTTGTATGAGGGATTTTTCCCTTCATTTAGCTTTCAGTTTCACCATAGTTAATTAAAGTGGAATGGCTGGGAAACCCTTTGTTATAGGTTTTTGTTAGCTATTTTAAACCTGACCATGCACAACGTTCAAGAACATTCCTATCACTCTGAAGTTTTTGACCAATAGAAACATTGCACTAATTTATTCAGTCACAATCTGTGAACAAAAACCAAAGGATTGTGCACGGTCAGGGAGCTTCCAACATAACCTACAGCACCATTATTTTCAACTTTGATGTTTGCCTGGTTTCCTGACCAGTCTCCTTTACTAAATATGGTTTCACTTTGATCAAGTTAGGTGTAACGTCAACAAAAGTGACGTAAGTGCTTCCAGAAATAGCTCCCAAAATGCAGGTAGCCATGAAAATTTATACAGCATACGAGGCGTGACGTCTTATATACAGTTATCAACAGTATCTCTGAACAAAATAACAAAAAGCGGTTTAAAAAAAAAAACATCTTAAAGCAGGTGCTGTAGAATGATGGAACCTTCCGCAGATGAAGTTGATCTGATTCTTCCTGGTTTTCTCCGAAAACTGCTGGATACTGATATGCCTTGTGATTGACCCTCTAACGTGGCTCACACTGTATGACTGCGTGTGTGAGTTTTTGGAAGTAAAATGGACTTTTTTGTTGCAGATGTGCTGCCATATACCCGACCCCTTCCACTTGCTTGGTAACAGCAAGGGGAATAGGAGAAACAGAAAAAAACACAAGTTTCCCAATTTTCCATACCCGCCATAATTTTATCAAGGTATTACACTTTAACAACACCAAAAATAGTTTAACATGAAATTGAGACAATTTGTTTCAGTCTTCTTCTAATCCTATATGCCATCAAGTTCTACACCCCAATGGCACTCACTGTTATCAGATTCCCTCAGTCCTTTCCGCGCACATCATCATCAAATACCCTGGGTTCACCAGGTTGGGGATGGGGGAGCAAGTTAATACTTCTGTTTGACCACAATCGACATTAAAGTCTTAAAAAACTGAAGAAAATAAATTTTTTAATGGCGCGGAAGGGTTATAACGTTTTTACGTGGCGTAACATTCTTTAAAGAAGTAATGGTTGATCCAGCGGGTCCTGTTGTAAACAATTCCTGTAATCAAACGACAACGTCGCCCAAATGGATCATAATTTTTTTTCTCGTTTAGCGATAAAGGGAGCAAGAATCTGGTTTAGGGGTGGCTACAGTGCTTAAGAGCATGCAAGGAAAGGAAAACTTTACGGCCACCCCTCCTTTCTCTTATGTACTTTTGCTTGCCTAGGGATCCCAAGTCATCTTTGATTTGGCAATTGCGTCCACGTCCCTACAACGGATTCCTAGAGAGGGGCTTCGACCCTATAATTATCAAGCTATTGCTTACGGGATCGGTTTAAAACAAAGAAAAATATTTAACTATCTTCTTAAAAGGTGGTACTACAAGTTTTGGATAGACTGTCGCTTATGTGAGATGATCGCACATGGAAGTTCGACTGTTATAATTTTCTCCGGCAAAGGCTTCGCAGCAAAGAACCAAAAAGTACAAGCCACTCCGTTCGTTTGCTGAAGCAAGGTGTTTAAATGTTTTGGTCACCAATTTCCAACGGAAGATGAAGCATAAAGATTCTAGAATACTTTGCAGGTTTTTAATTTTCCGGTTTAAGTAGCGACAGCGATAAAGACAGAAGCTACAAATTTCATTATAGAACCTAGATTTTAAGAACCTCATTCTTCGGAAACGCTGAATTTCCATTGTCAGTATGTGCAATTCCTTGTTTGTAGTTACGTAAGGATTAAAACTACCATTTAAAGCATACGGAATTCTTCTATATCTACCGACGACTGTCGCTTATGTGAGATGATCGCATATGGTAGACGAAACTTTTAGACCATAAATAAGCGAAAGGTACGATCGAAGGGAACTGCTTTGCAGTTAACCGACTCAAATGATCACACACGGATAACTAACTCGTTTAGAATTAACAGATTACAGCAATCACAGAGGTATGAGATTCTTAAGTATCTAATGCAAACTCCCTTTGTAAATGGCAAAGTGTCCCAACAATTTTGACTGAGACTGTAGCAGATTTCCGGTGAAAAAGTTAAGATTTCGTCTGTTACAGAAAAGGAGAAAAGTAAGGGTATTTGTACGGAAGGGTATCCAGAAAAATATCGTTTCTTCCTATTCCTCCGCATTCACAATAAATCCACAACCACGACGCTGAAGTGTACGCTACCATAGCGTTTTGATTTTTCTTCGATCAGAGTACGATAGCTGACGAAATTTGTGCCTTGCCATCTCGAAATATAAACGATCGTGCCGAATTCGACTGATCTAAAGCTCGTCAGAAAAGATCCCAGCTATTAAAGCCAAAGGCATTTCTTAATCAATCGAGGTGTAACTGAAGCTAACGTATTAAATGCATACCTCAGCTGTAAATTCCCGAATCTTGATAGTTCGCAAGACTACAGCAGTGGGTCCTTGATTCGTGACGACAAAAGGGTCTACGAGGAAATGATACTTTGTAAGACAAGTTTATTTAAAAAAGTCAGTTGAATTTTCCTTCACAAATAAAAGAACAGGACCTGCACAAAACTAACCTGAGCGTCAATCAAAACTTTTACCAAGTAAAAGATGAATCTTGTATGAGGGATTTTTCCCTTCATTTAACTTTCAGTTTCACCATAATTAATTAAAAAAGTGGAATGGTTGGGGAACCTTTTGTTATAGGTTTTTGTTAACTATTTTGGATCTGACCATGCACAACGTTCAAGAACATTCCTATCATTTTAAACTTACTAACCAATAGAAACATTGCATTAATTATTCAGTCACAATCTGTGAACAAAAACCAAAGGATTGTGCACGGTCAGGGAGCTTCCAACATAACCTACAGCACCATTGTTTTCAACTTTGATGTTTGCTGGGTTTAATTCCTAACCAGTCTTCTTTACTAACTATGATTTCACTTTGATCAAGCAACGTGTAACGTCAACAAAAGTGGCGTAAGTGCTTACAGAAATAGCTCCCAAAATGCAGGCAACCATGAAAATTTATACAGCATACGAGGCGTGAAGTCTAATATACAGTTAACAACAGTATCTCTGAACAAAATAACAAAAAGCTGTAAAAAAATCTCTAATTAGGTGATGTAGACTGCGGAAGCCCAGGGGGTCACAAAGTGATTTCGTTTTTATTTTTCACTTTTCCTTTTTTCCAAAATGGCGAAGCGAAAATCAAAAAGTTAAAAACAAAAATGGAAACGTGATAACTAAAAACGAAATCACTATGTCGCCCCCTCCCCCCCCCCCGGGCTTACGTAGACGACTGATGGAACGTTCCGCAGAGGAAGTTGGTCTGATACTTCCCGTTTTTCTCCGAAAACTGCTGGATACTGATATGCCTTGTGATTGACCCTCTGACGTGGCTCACACTGTATGAGTGTGTGTGGGAGTTTTTTGGAAGTACAGTCACCTCCCTTTATAGTGGACACTGTAGGGACCTCGAGTTAGTGTCCTCATTAGCGAGAGTTCGTAATAGCGGGAGTTTTTTTCAGTCAAACGTTTGTATATTATAATTTATTTTTCCCTGGGATTTAGCTGTTGTCCGTATTACCGGAGTGTCCGTTATAGCGGGGTGTCCCCAAGGCGAGAGTTGACTCTATAATGGACTTTTTTGTTGCAGATTTCCTGTCATATACCCTACCCCTGGGACTTGCTTGGCAACAGCAACAAGGAAAATAGGAGAAACAGAAACAAACTCAAGCTTCCCAATATTCCATACCCGCCATAATTATTTTTTATCAAGGTATTACACTTTAATAGCACCAAAAATAGTTTACCATGATTGAGACCATTTGTTTCAATCCTCTTCGAATCCCAGATGCCATCAAGTTATACACCCAAATGGCGGTCACTGTTGTCAAATTCCCGCCGTTCCGCGTACATTAGCAAGTCAAATACCCTGGGTCTCTTCCCCAGGTTGGGGGGGGGGAGGGATGGGGGAGCAAGTTAATACTTCTGCTTGAACTTAAGAAAAGGAAATATTTCACCGGTGCAAAAGGGTTTTATCCTTTTTACGTGGCGTAACATGCTTTGAAAAGGTAATGTTTGGTTGGTCCAGCGGGTCCCGCAATTCCTGGGATCAAACGACGCCGTCGTCCAAATAGACCATATCTTTTTTTTCGTTCAGTGTTAAAAGGGAGCAAGAATCTGGCGTAGGGGTAGCTACAGAGCCTAAGAGTAAGGAAAGGAAGACTTTGAGGCCACCCCTCCCCTCTCGGATGTAGTTTTGTTCGCCTGGGGATCTCAAGTCATCTTTGATTTGGCAATAACGGCCACCTCCCTACAATGTATACCTAGAGAGGGGCAAGATGTTCAGGGGCACCCAACGTCAATTTTCGGAAAATGTCTGTTTGAAAGACGATTTGAGACCTAGAATTTGTTCGGAACATTTGTTGTAAAATTCCTTGCTTGCCTGCCCCTCCTACGATTTTTGAACATCTAAAAGATGGTATAATTGCCCATTTTTAACGGGTTTTTTGCCCTAAAAAGGTCACCTAGAATTTTCGGGAGCATTTTTTTTCTGGCTGAAATTTTCGAAAAAGTTTTGATCCCTATAATTTTCGGATCACCAGACTGTCAGTTAGGAAATCCGAACAGATGGAAAATTTTTCGAGGATTTTATCCCTATATCTACCGTTTAAATACTAAAATACGTTTAACAATGCTATGTGTTTAAGTAGTTTTGAACTATACTCCCATTGGGTGCTCCTGACATGATTTTAATTTTTTGGTCACCAGTGGAAGTAGCTGCACCACGGTCCAGGGTGAAGATTCTCGAATACTTTGCAGGTTTTTAATTTTCTCGTTTAAGCAGCGGCAGCGATGAAAACAGAAGCTACAAATTTCAACATAGGAAGGGGTTTACTTGGAGAAAAGAATTTCGAAAGGGAGTCAGAGGCTACCCTAAGTGCCAAAGACTTTTCATGTCCGGTTACCGGTTGCCTTTGTTTTCTAATCCCATTAACAAGTTAAATTTGTTTACTTGTAGGGCGACTTTAGGCAAAAAGTTTCGATGGGTTTACTACGATGTCATCCTTTTTCCTCCCTTTTTGGTGTAAGCATAGCAGTTTGAAAGCCTTTTATATCAAATGGCCCATCCCCTTCCCTTAAAAATCAGATCTACTGTAGGGGGAAAGGGACACGCAATGCCTACTGGGAGATCAGCCCGCCATTTTGTCTTTTTTCGACTTAAGATGGAAGACCATGGAAGAATGTTGCTTCTCATTCCTTGATTGAGCGTCGCCCTGTGGGTTTGCCACAGGCAGCCCAATAAAAAGGAAATCAATAATCCTGGGACCAGAAAAGTAGTATGAAATCAAACAACTAAAAACGCCCAGGCTTCACTACAGCGTCGAGCTCACATTCAACGCATCTACTTCGCATTACCCTAGCAGACGAAAAACAATTATTTGCACATCACTCGTTAAAACTGTATATGCCTGACGTATTTTATTCAATACGTGATTACTCTTACAGCCTTCAGCCTTCTTTTCACTTACTAGGAAAAGAAGTTAAATTTAGACTCGGAACAATGGTATAAACGTTAAAGTTTCCTTGTATCACATTATTCAAGAAAAGAAATACAAAGCAAAAGCTGTCAACAGAATGTACTATCCCAGAAGCCCATGGGCCCCTGTCTATACACATTAAAATACATCGTGCACTAACAGACATTACATGATAAATAATTATATACAGTTTCATGTGCAATAATTTAAAACATGAAAATAAATTAGTTTTAGACGTTAGGTGTGTGCGGTGCTACGCACCCTCCGTTATGGAAAACATCTGTGGCAATTTTCTTTAAATGATCATCTCCATTCCTTTTTGAACCTAAAGATGAAACAAACCAAAACTCCTAAAAAAAACTGGCTCACCCGCGGTGTAAGAACCTGTAAAACTCACGAGTAACGTAAAACAAAGAAAACAAAGACGTCAAAACAGTAGAACCGAAAAAAAAAAAAGGTGCGAGGCAAAGAAATCTTGGTGATCTCGTGATCTTGGGTGGGCAATCCGTAGGAAAAGATCTTCATTCAGGGATAAACCTTCGGATTCTCCCTCAGGGTGATGAAGCAGCTGCCTACAAACATACAGGGGATATGAGTTTTTTAGGTTTACTTCGCTGTATGTAGCCTGTCAACGCAGACGTATTTCTGGTCGTCGCTTTTCTTACTTCCGGATGGAGAAAAGGGACGACCAGAAATACAACTGCATTCCCAGGCTACATACACCGAGGTAAACCTAAAAAACTCATATCCCATGTATGTTTGTAGGTAGCTGCTTCATCACACTGTGGGAGAATCCGAGGGTTTATCCCTGAATGAAGATCTTTTCCTACGGATTGCCCACCCAAGATCACGGGGAGGGGAGGGCCGGGGGGGGGGGGGTCAATGCCAGAAATTTGTTACGCCCCTGGTGTGTCTTTTACATCCCGCAGAGTCAGAATAATTTAAACTGTTGCTGGACGGGGATTACGACTTTTTTGCCATTTCTGAAATGTCAAAAATAATATACAACTATCCCCCGAAGGGGAGGTGAATAGTGGTGCATATATACTGACACGCGAAGCGTCGAGGTATATATCCAGCGCTATGAACCGACCCTGAGGGGGATAGTTGTTTTAGTATTTACCAAATCAGTTGGAAAAAAATCAAAAAGGAACTTTTTGTAAACAAACGACGTCACTTAGCCAGAGTTTGTTTACGTTTCAATTGACAGTGTTTCAGGAATCATTTTTTATGATTTTGTTGCAAATTCAGTCAGAAATTTTTTTTCTACCAGCCAGTAAACACCGACAAGCTCAATTTTGTCTTATTCTAGGTATTTGTTGGTGCAGCTGCTTCATTTATCGCTAACATTTTATCTTTCGAAACTGTTGCGAAACGGGAAGCCATTTTGAATTTCGTCCAAAAACAGTGAATGTCAAAGGATTTTCCGAGTTACTGGAGCCAATCAGAACGCGTGAAAGTTGCTATCCACTGATTTGGTGAATACTAAAACAAATTATCAATTAGGTTTAGTAATGAGAGTGGCAATTTTTTTTGTCCGGCTCGATCGGCACATGGATTTTTGTAGGTTCAAACCACGTGACCTGGTCAAGTGTGAGTAAGGTTTGTTTGGGAGCTAGGAAGGTTTGCGCATGGCAGGCAGCACGTGACACATTCCTTTTCAAACGGAAAACGCGCTTGAGTTGAGAGGTATTAAATTATTGTCAGATACTAAGTGTTGTGTTGATCTAGCAATGTAGCCGTTTTGTCTCGTCACGCAACGCCCCTCACCACTATGTGCGACTAAGGCTGTGTTCACACTATACCCAATATCTGTTTAGTCTGCTATACAGCCACAGCCGTGTTTAGTGTTGTGACGGGAGGAGTGTTGCGTGACGACACTAAAAACGGCTGTGTAGCAGACTAATATCATCACACAACACCCCTCACCAAAGTGTGAGACTGAGGCTATGTTCACACTATACCCAATATCTGTTTAGTCTGCTATACAGCCACATCCGTGTTTAGTGTTCTGACCGGAGGAGTGTTGCGTGACGACACTAAAAACAGCTGTGTAGCAGACTAATATCGTCATGCAACACCACTCACCAATGTGTGAGACTGAGGCTATGTTCACACTACACCCAACATCTGTTTAGTCTGCTATACAGCCACAGCCGTGTTTAGTGTTGTGACAGGAGGAGTGTTGCATGACAACACTAAGAACGGCCTTTATAGCAGACTAATATCGTCATGCAACACCACTCACCAATGTGTGAGACTGAGGCTATGTTCACACTATACCCAATATCTGTTTAGTCTGCTATACAGCCACAGCCGTGTTTAGTGTTGTCACGGGAGGAGCGTTGCATGACAACACTAAAAGCAACTGTGTAGCAGATAATATGTTGCGCCGTCACGAAACTCCTGCTGGATGGGGCTTCTGTTCACGTCTGAGAACGGTGATTTCGGCGCCATCTTTGTAATGGAGTGAAAGGTGCGCCGTGCCAATTTTGAAATTGGAGGGTCATATATCGGATTGGTTTTCATATAATACTGGATAGATTTTTGTGTCGGCAGGAAAAGCTATCTAGTATAATGTGAACATAGCGCACAGGAAAAAATAACGGATTCCCATTTTTGGATATTTTTGGGTATTTAAAGAATACTCATAAAAATCCCAAATTTGGCAAAGTGAGACAAGTCCCAACCAGGGAATTCCCAACCAAGTTCCCAGATTGGGACTTGTCTCACTCTTCCAAATTTGGGATTTTTGTGGGTATTCTTTAAATACCGAAAAATATCCAAAAATGGGAATCGGTTATTTTTCCCTGTGAGCCTAATGGTTGGCAGGACACTATGAACTATGAAGACTGGCACCCAAGTAACAAAGTTTGTGCTACAATAGAGCGCTTACAGTATATTAAGATAGCTACACCCTGCCCAATAAAAAATAATGCAGCTTCTAACCTGATCTGACTTCTTTGAAGAGAGCATTGTTCACGTTGCACTTGTTAGTGCATATTGTATCTGTAAGGAAAACATATTGAAAAAAATGACAGTTGATAAATAAATTCAAAATCCTCTGGTAAATCTATTTTGCGAAGGCCACCAAAAATAGCTCTTACCGTTAACACGGTATCGAGCTTTTTTAAACATTTTTTGCTGGGAAGGTTGAGGGTGAGAGGGTTGACGTAAAGTCAGTTACCGCAAAAAGAAAATAGCCGCAATTACTTCCACAACAACATTGTCACTCATTTTAAGCTTAATTTCCAGTGATATTCCTCGATTGCCTGTGTCAATACTCATTAAATAAAGGCCTCACTAGGTTAGGGTTCGAGTCCCGGCTCCCGAATCCCGAATCCGGAATCCTGGTTCGAATCTGAATTTTTTCAGGCTTTTATTTTTTCACAAATGCACAAGTCAGCGAGTTTAGCCTGTGTGGCTGGCATCCGAAAGGGAAGGTAAAGAGAATTTGGGCTCGAAACCACTTCTCAGAAACCCCAAATCCTCTTTCCCTTCCCTTTTGAACACCTGCTACGCAGGCTAGTGCGGCGAGTTTAAATGCGAGGATCTTCCTTACATTTATTTAAATACGCTACCTATCACTCACCTCATGGCTGGCACTTGGTTTATGGATCGCGCTGCTCTGGAAATCAAAGCCGTCATAGCAAACAAGTTGATACAGGCATCAGCCACTCGATTCAACAGAAGGTGCTCCTCGATAATGCTCTTAAAAAGCGGAACACCACAGAAAAGAATGTTAGGGGCTTCTCTAAGATAAGTTATGCCGGCCCTCGCACTACTGTAAACTCAGCATTCTAATTTGCTACACATTTGCAAAGCGATCACCAGGAAAATCTTTCTAGCCTACGCTTTCACTTAAACAAGTATTGGTCATGCTTGGCATAATTATAAGAGTAACTGGAACACGAAAAAAACCTGTTACGACCTTTCTCGTATTCAGTGCTGAATTATAACAACAAACTAAAAAAACTGCATCTCTTTTTGAGCTCTTTCTAGATTGTTTCGGTTGGGGGTATCAGCTCTACAGAAGTTTGACTTTTTTAAAGTGTTTTATTAAACGAGGCCATTAATACCAAAAAAATAGTTTTAATAAAAATGTAATGTAGATAAATTACAGAGTTTAGTACCTTTCCATAATTGGTGAGCAAAGTTTCTGATATTCTACCAAAAGTCTTGGAACACTTCTGCATTTCTCAGGGACGTTTTCCAATTCACACAGGCCCAACCCTCCCTCACCCATGTTGGACGTATGTATCGACTATCCTGAATTTTTACCGACTTTCTACTTTGTATAGGGTGGGGTGGGGGGAGAACTGCAAGAAGATTTTGAAAAGGATGGCACTGTTTTAAGAGGGAACCGAGAAATGACAGAAAAACATGAATATTGCAGTACTGTCCCAAGCATATTTGTCCAGGATTGTAGAAAGATTTAGAGTTATGTTTACAGCAAACGTGAAATTCATACCATGTGACCAAGTTTTCCCTTAACTTTGTTGCGCAATTTACTGTTTACTAATTCTACCACAAACTTAGTAGCTTCACATTAGTTATGTCTTGTTTTTAGCTGCACGTTTTCAATTTTGAGAAATTCTAAACTTGAATCTGACATTTTCTGTTTCCTGACAATACAACTCTCAGTCTCTCTGAAGTATTGTCTTGCTTAAGAACACAGTTTGAAATTGTGCTAGCAAATCAATAATCTCTTACTTAGATACACCGGGAGGATGCTCTATCCACTTGACCTACGCAGAACTCATGGAGAGGGAGGCCATAAATTATACCACAGGGTGTACATTCAAATTTTACCATCTTTCATTCTTTCACCAAAAGTCCCATTGTTTTCTAACCCTAAAAATATTATTCTGCGTAGTCTACAGTCAGTCCACAGTCGGCATTAACTTTACTCTGCCCCTTTTACAATGAACATTACCTGATAAACCTGTCATTTGCAATCAGGCCAATATCAATCCATTCAATATATGCTCCAATAATGTCCAGGCAAAGGCATGTTATTGATGACACACTATTTTCATATGTTTTCTGCATACAAAACATAATAAAAAAACAGTCAGCGAAACCTCAACCTCATTGTTGTACCAAAATACAAGATTCCCACCTACCAGAATCTGAAACCAAGAGTCAACGAGCTCTGTGACACACGTATCCCTGATGTGATCTTTAATTTTTGTGTTCCTCTCTGCTTCCTGTTCATGGAGAAAAAATTTTATTCAGCTTCTAAACTGATTGATCAGCAAATGGTTTTACATACTTGTACAAGTACAAATAACGGAAACTCCACAAAAGTTGGCAGACTTAAATCAAATCGTTGAGTCTTTACACAAGTTTCAAGACGTGACAAGCAAGATTCTAGAAGCAGTGTTTAAACTCCAAAGGATTTTGATTTTCATAAGGAGCAATTTCACACATCTACAGCGTAGCCCTTTACACAGCATGTTTCGAATCATATTAGCACCGACAACTTCATGTGGGTGGCATGGTGGACTTTGTCACAACAAAAACAACTTGAATGACAAACTTTAACAAGCTTTTATATTAGGCAAATAAAAATTTTAGGTACAGTCCAAACGCGCTTTACAGACACCCACTAAAATGGGTTCAGCTTCAGTGGCTGTAAGCTGCTTGTATGAGATGTCAGGTAGTACAATATTATATAGATTGAATAGGTTATCAATTTCTGTTTGATTGTACCCCTCTCTGTTGGAGATATATTTTCACCAATGGAAATTGTAGCATTACAGTTTTTAAAACAATTCACAAAATTAACCTGTTGACTCCTTATCACATCTCTATCAACCACTTCCTCATCAATTGCCTTCAAAATCCTAAGATACATATCCACTGCTAATGCTCCATATTGCAAGCACTGGAGGAGGTCTGAGAAAAACAGCGGCCACTACAGGGAGAAGAGAAATGTAACATGAAGTGAAACAACATTTAACGCAGTTAATAACTAGGAGGGCCATTGTGTGTTGTTGCTTAGCAGTCAGTGTGGTGGCCCAAGCGTAGTCACCTTTGCTAACATCAGCTCCATGTGCTTAGTGCAATGCTTTCAAGGTGATTACTCGCTTTGTTCAGCCTTTGGATTGTGCCTTTCCCCCAACCCTTCCCACAGGTGCCTGGTTCCATTGGTGTAGGGGCTCATGGCTGGAAGGCGCGAGTTTACCAGCCATGAGGGCATAACACTGTCTAAGGGCTGACTGTGACAAAAGTGCAAGACCCTGGTCATCATGGACACCCACTTTCATCAAGAGTCGCAGTTGTTACCTGATTATCAATAGCCTTAAATGCAAAAAAAATGTTTTTCTTGCTGGCTGAGCTTGTGAAAGAGGCAGGAAATTAAATGAAGTTCTCTCACACTGAATGAAATCTGAGCGCAAGTTACAATTTCGGGTATCAGTATTCGCGCTCATTACACTTAAAATAACAATAAATCAGCTAACCTTCTCAGGATAATCACAGACAAAGATCAAGCTAAAGACTTGTGCTGCCTTGTTCTTCAAGAAATTCTTGTTATCTGACTCGGTACAACACTGAAAAGTTACATCAAGGGTCAATGAAAAATCACAGTGAAAATGTTACAATTACCACTACAGTGTAGGTATAAGAATTCAAAGAACAAAGGTGCTAGTAAGACTGTCATGGCTTTGCAAACCAATGCACTTATGTCCACTTTTAGGTATCTTTGCACAACTATAAAAAACAAAGTTTGACAATTTTGCTCTACCTTTTGACATAAAACAAGTTGTTTCAATTTTGATGAAAGACAGACAGAGAGTCTAGCCCATAATAATATGTCAAAGGTATTAGCAAGACATCCTTTTTCACCTAAAGACAGACATTGCAATCTAGGGTGAGGGGCAAAAAAAGAGAAAATGTTCCTTGGGATTCTACTGTAGAGTAAATTAGCCTAGTGTACCTGATTTCGTAGCCAGGTCAAAAGAATCTCTCTGAGTGCTTGTTGATCTACAAGATTTGATGACACATGTCTGTGCACAAAATAAAAAATAAAAAAAAATAGCCATTTTTTGGGCAGGATCACACACTTAGACAAGATCATCCAAGATGTCTTGTACAGTACAGGAGACTGAAGCATGTTTACACTGAATACAGCTAAAGATCAAATGTTTGTAAGTTATTCCTGGTAAGAAAACAATTAAACCCAGTTGTCTCTAGTTGAATGTTTTTCATCATAATAGCCTACATAATATCATACCAAGTGAGCCAAGTGAGTAAATATTTAAAAATTAAATTTTCAGATAACATCTTTTAATAAGAGTTATTCAGAATAATTTGGCAGACAAAACTTTAAAATGGCAGATCAACCAACAGAATAAAACCTTTTGATTTTTCCATGGAAGGAAGATTAATTTTAAAATGGATGCCACATTATAATAATTATGTAAAATTTATTATTAATCATTATAATGAGAAATTATCAATGTTTAATTTTACCTTGTTTTTATATGATGCTCTAATACTTGAAAGCAAAAGAACTTGACACTTTCATCACTAAAACAACAACAAAAAAAGAAACCAATAAGAATGTCTGCTTGGGAGGCTAAAGGCAGATGAAATGTTCTCATATCACACCCATACACAAGCCAGTTGATGTGATACTGGAGCTACGTACATGTACTAGAATAGATGCTCATGTGAGTGGCACCCTTGAGATGAGAGAAATGTGTCCATAACTGAAGCTAATCACTTACAAGAATGGTTCTCGTCTGCAGCCACTAGAGGTGAATGGGTCATATCATTTGCAGCTGATGGGAGCTTACTCAGCTACAACATTGCAGTTTGGCATCCATTGATAAATGTGAAATGGGTTATTCCAGAAAAAATCCACACCCCCCCAACGGATGGGGTCCTTTTTTAACCCCCCCTCTCACCTGGATTTCCTGAAGCACAAGACCCCCCCTCCCAACTGGATTTCCAAGGTGGAAGACCCCCCCCTCCCGCCTGGATTTCCGGGAAAAAATAAAACGCTTAAATTTAATTTATTTTTAATGGAAAATACACGCAAACACGTCTAAATGTTTTTGTTTTAATTTCTAAAGCTTCAGCTTATATTAAACTAAGAATTCTATCGCGTGGAACTAAAAACGAAAGGAGCAAAGAACAAAAATGCGAACGACACCTGAACGAGTGTTTACATAATTTCTTAGCTTATAAAAATCACTCTTCGCTCTTCGCGCGCGGGCTCTGGGTACGAGTAGAAATGTGTCAGGCGTTTGACGCTCTTCGTGACAACAACGTTGCGACGAGTTCCTTCAGGCCCGTTCTTTAGTATCTTGTTCGCGTTTTCTGCTATAAAAGGACCTGTAAAGCAACTTAGATTCTCATTTATGTCAGGTGAGAAATATATGAACAAAACATTTTGACTATTTTCAGGGTCTGAAAGCGCTTAAGTGTCATCGAACTAAACGTTTGATTTGTATCAACTATTGGTCGAAATGACCCCTGCAGAAGACTTTTTTAAGGTCAACCCCCCCTCCCGCCTGGATTTCCGGAGTCTTCGACCCCCCCTCCCGCGAGAATTTCCAGAATCCCATCCGTCGGGGGGGTGTGGATTTTTTCTGGAACAACCCAATGTGAATAGTGGGGTACCCATAAAGCCATTTTCGGTCTCTTATGAACTGTATAGTGATTGACAATTCTCACACTTTCCAGAAATAATGCAGAAACAATACAAACTGGTATGTTACCATTATTTTAAGTGTTGGAATCAATTTTAAAGGGTTTAAATGACATGTGCTTATTTTGATTAAATTTAGACAGATAGACTGAAGTATTGTTAGTTGCGTGGAGTTTTATTCTTAAATTATTTTGTGGTATTCCTAGCAAGAACAATAATCAGGAAAAGGATATACACAGGGGATTTCTTGATAGAAACTCTATGTCATTTTTTATGATCGTCAATAATCAATGGGTGCATTTCCGTAATGAATAAATACCGGGATACCAAAAAAAAAAACTGTTTCATATAGTTGCTCAGACAATGCCGTAATTCAGACACAAGCATAAAATTCAAGTGGTGTTTTGAAGCGTAACTGGCAGGTACGTGAAAAAAACTGATATAAGCTGAAAGAAGAGCTGTCTACTTAAGAGGAGTGTACTGTCCAGAGTCTAAACTGTGCTAACTGGGTATTTATATACATAGGTAAAAACAAACAAAGTTTTTTCAAATAATTAACTTTTTCAATAACTGCAACATACTTTATGGCATGTCTAGCTACATAGCTGATTAGCCTTTGTAGCTGGCAAGACAAGCAGGTTATTGCTGTTGTTTTTCGTTTTGATCGAAGCCACAAGAAGATTAGGAGCATTCCGCAAGTCAAATTGAAATCCCACTTGCCCTCATTCTTGTTTTCACCCCAGCCCTGGCTTGTTTGTGGGATGTTGATGTCTTGCCTTTTTGCAGGTACAGTGAAACCCCACTATAATAACTTTATGACATGTCAGGGCTCGAAATTGCGAGTGATAAGGTCGCCAATGCAACTAACATTTTCTCCTTGGAGACTAAACGTTTTGGTTTAATCACCAGAAAGAGGCAACCAGATTTTTCTATGCTTTAGATTTAAATTAAAAGACTAAAGTTAAAACAAACATTTCATATTATCTTACTTTGCTTTCATCATAAAAAATGTGCCAAATCGCATAAACAAAGCCAGTTTACCTCCAAATTTATGCCAACTTCTATCGTTGATATTTTCAAATCTGATGGATCGTGCCATTCTATACAGGGCTTCTGATAGGTCGCGGAAAAAAAGTCAAATTTTGTGGGATTTTTAGGGACAAATTCCCAGAAAAATCGGCCAATTTCGCAGCAGTTTTCGGGGCAAACTTCGCCTAAAAACAATTGGAAAAAACGGCCGATTTTGTGGTTATTTTCAGGGAAAATTCACTAGAAATCGATTGGCTGATCAGACCAGCCTTTTTAACGTTTTTCAAACAGAGGTCATCATTATTTTGCTCTTTCAACAACAATATGCTCCAGAAATGAACCAATGGCAAAGCCTTTAACGTCATGGCTAGTGCCCAGTTTTTCGCAACATAATCTATGCCTGGTAGTTTTGGGACGTCGTTTGCATGTTTCAGTGACAAAGTTTCAAGATAAATTTGCTGAGATAAATTTCAAATAAGTTGTACAGACATGTATCTCATAAGATTTCTACCGAATTTCGCAGTGTTTTGCTTGCTTTTGTGAATTTCGCAGATTTACCTCAATTTCACGGCTTCGCAACCATGCGAAATATCACAAGCCCTGAGCTGCGTGATTTACATTATAAAAACTGGAGACTAAAAATTGGCATCTGGCGACTATATTTCTCCAGTTGTTTGCCAAAAGGAGACCTGAGGATTTTTTTAAATTCGAGCCCTGCATGTCTAGTTACATTAGCCTGTGTAGCCGGCAAGATAAGCAGTCTGTTTGCTGTTGTTTTTAGGTGTCAGGGCCGCAAGAAGATTGGGAGCATTCAGCAAGTCAAATTGAAATCCCGCTTGCCTTAATTGTTCATTTCCCGCAAGCCCTAGCTTGTTTGCAGGATTTTGATGGAACCCCACTATAACGAAGTGCCATGGTACCAAAAAAATTGTTGGTTGCAGGCTGTATAGTGGGGTCTTTGCTATAGCAAAGCAAAGCGGGCCAAGAGAAAGTCTGGAGAGGAGAAAGGTAGAGCCTGAAGAAATGCGTTGCTGCCGCCAATCCACCCTCATTCATCTTTTAAAATCTTTTCTTGAATTGTATGAGCATGATATTGAAAGAGTGTGATACTGTCCACAGTACCGCGAATCTGTCAATATGAAGACATTTGCCACCAGAATGGCATCACAGAATGGCAGCATCAAAGGCATGTCTTTAGGCTCTGCTACATCTCCTCCCCTCCCCCCTCCAGGCCACTGCTTTTTCCTTTTTGACCCTGTTTTTTCCCCTTTTCGCTGACTGCGGAGCTGGTTCCAGACTATCCAAATTTGGTCAATCAGAAATAGAGAAAATATTTTGAATGAAAGATAATGTACTATATAGTTGCATATGAATTATGAATGATAACATAAACTCAATATAAATTATATCAAACAATGCATCTTTTTAATCAAGTTCTGAAATAATGCTCAATGAGGTCCAAAACGTTAACGACTTAATACCACAGTAAGACAATTAACTTTATTATCAAGTTTCAATTACCTGTAAAGATTTCGAATTAGGGCATCACCACATAGCTTCCAGCCGTCTGGGGAATTCTTTAGCTGTTCAAAATATTGCAGGGCCTATCGTTATTGGCCAAAAAAATTAATAAGAATAATGTTAATGACAATATATAATCTGTACACGATTGCATTGCTATATGATGTTCGAACGCCAACCGAACAGTTCAGAAGAAAAATGGTTAGCAAGAAACTCACCCCTGCCTGTGATGTCGCATTTGCGGCCGCCTGAAGCCCTTGTAGCAAATTATCGGCCATGAAAACGCATCCAAAAAATGGTCGTCGTCGACTTCACATTGCACATGGAGCTAAAAGAAACGCGATTTTCTCCTCACCGGAGTGAAAAAAGGCAGTGTTTACGAGGTCAAGAACATTAATAATTTAATAAAATTCCCATAGGCTTTCAAATAGGCGAAAAAACAACTGAGAAGTTACATTTTCACTACTATTCGTACCAAAACACGAACGTTCGTACAACTTCCAAGTTTCCACATGGAGGACCACGTTGCATCATTGTGACCTTCATCTGGTAGGAGCCAAGGTATGAGTACCGAAGATGCTCCTTTTTCTCATACCCAGGCTACATGGGCCTCATGCTGGAGAAGACTGAGAAAATTATAAAAGTGTTTATAGTTCTTTAGTTTTTTCGACTTTGCATATTTTGTTATACAGTCAACTCTCTCTAAGACGGACACCTTTGGAACCAGCACTAAGTGTCCGTCTTAGAGAGGTGTCCGTCTTATAGAGAGTCAAATAAAGGGAGTAAAGAAAGGCAGGGACCAACTCTAAGTGTCCGTTTTACAGAGGTGTCCGTCTCAGTAGAGGTGTCCGTTAACTTAAGAGAGAGTCGACTGTATTCTTGTGTCTTCTTAAAATTTCATCTTATCAGGAGTAGGCTTTGACAAGAGAGAATGAGATATTCTCTCTTGGCTTTGATAGATTGTGCTCGCAAACTGTAGCACTTATATTACTGGTAGCTTAGCCCAAGATCGAAATATGAGTATCGGTGAGCATCGGCATTGTTGCGTAACATTCGAAATATAAGGATTGTATGGGGGAAAACCTATCATTTCTGTAACCTAAGAAAATGAAAGGATTTTAATGAAAAAAAACAGCTTACCTTACATAAAATGTGTGTTATATCCCTCCTGTGTGGTTCATGGACCGATTTATGACCGCCGTATGAGTTGTACTGTTAACGTAACGGTTCATCTCTGTACATATGAACCTTATATATTGATCTTGATAATTTCTCAAGCTAGGTTTGAAAACAGGTATGGATTTTAGAGGCCAGGTATGAAACCGGTGTGAAAAATGAAATTTTTTGGTATAAGATAGGGTCAGGATTTGGAGAACTGGGTGTGCATACCCCCACCAAGAATTCCAAGGAGTACCTCCCGGGGCTTATTTCGACTAGAAACTCAAAGACAGCATAATCCATTGTCTGGCAGCTTTACTACAAAAACTCAATCAATATTGAAAACCAGCACGCGGACGTTTTCGTTATCGTATAAACCGAGCTTTTTATGCGGATACGTTGAATCCTGGGGGAAAAGTCCTGGGTCACTTCCTGTAAGACCCAGGTCCCAGTGACAATAAGCAAACAAAAAAATGATTATGTAACTTAAATTTGGCTGTAGCACTGATTTCGGGACAATTGTGTGCTGCAAAACTAGCCAAAAGTGAAATCATGCTAGCAGTGCTTTTGTTGGCGGTAAAAAATAAGAAAATCAAGCGCATGCTAGTAATGGTGAATTGCCAAAAATTATGCTAGTGTTAGATTTGAAGCCTTGGAGCCCCGTCTGCTGAAGGAGCAAATCATGTAACACTTTTAGCCTGAAATGTTTTCTTCTCTTTTTTTTTTTTTTAACGAAAGCGCGACCCAGAGGTACATTGATCACCTGCAACTTCTTCCTCACTTCCGGTTGACATGCGCAGTTCAAAAACGCCTTTGCTTAAGCTCCCTATTGGGCCAATTGACCACTCCAGAAAATACCATAACATACCATAATACTCTTTGTTAGTTACTCCAAAATTTTGCATAAGCATTGTCTTCAGTTTCTCTTGGGAGTTAAAATGGCCCCATTTGCAAACGAAACTGAAAACGATGTTTACGCTAAATTTTGGAGTGACAAACCAAGATTATTATGGTATGTTATGGTATATTCTTGAATGGTCAATGGTGCGTTTCCCTGACCCCAAACAATACTAAAACAATAGACAGAATGACATGTCATTATTTCCTGCGACCAATTAGGAAAGACCTAACGAACAGCTCCTACGCTACTGCCTTATTGGGCATGCATAAAAACCACCGACGTCAAAATGAAGGGCGTCGGTCATTTGTGCTTGATAAAAAAGCCATGGCTCAGGATATTTCGAGTTAAAACTTGTGTGTAAATGAACCCAAAACCATCCGAAAGGTATCCGGTCGCCTTGCCATCAAGAATTGGACTTAGCTCATTATTTTCCCAAGTATAAATTGAGAAATGAAAAGAACTTTCAGGAAAATTTTCTCTAAACGGTTACTTATCATTCTTCAAATTAGCCGATGATTGTGAGACGTTTCTACGACCAGTTTTTTTAATGTCATTCTGTGGGAGGGAAATGTCGAAGTTAACATTAATCAAACTTATCAGTATTTGGTGTATTATGATCATGAAAAAACCCATACAAGGATAGTTAATTATGGGATCGACAGTTTTGCATTTATATCAAGCTCAAATTCGCACAGGCTTGACGCCCTTGGTAAATTGACGGAAGGTTTTTCCGCAGAGCCGTCACTTCTCTGTAGGACTGGGATCAAAACACTGACTAGTACAGCAGTGAATTAAACAGGACTAAACTTCGGTTCCAACAGCGTTTATTCTTCAGCGGATTAAATGACAATAACTCAGACAGGAAAAGGCGAAAATAATCGAAAAACAGTAAAACCTAGCTTACCGGTACTTTGTATGATTCCTCTACAATCATTGAAGACAAAAGAATACAATAGAAATATAGACAGAAAACGCTTAGAGTTAAATGAAAACTAATAAAAATTCTATTTTTAACTTGAAATCTTTTGTTACTGTTGTTATTTTAGAAAGTAGAAGTACAGTACTGAAATATAAAAGACAGGTAGCCAGGTCAGCAAGACAGCCTTTATGTACAAAGTATTACAATATGAATGAAAATGCAAGTTCAGCGAGCGGCCGTTTCAATAGAAAGAAGCGTAGACTAATTGCAAGCCAGTTTCACCTTGAACAAAAACCTATCTCTTAAAAACAGAAAGCAAAACCTTTCATATTCAAAATTCAACTGTTGCTCTATTTGACTAACAACTTAATGAAGTATTTGAGCTCAAATAGACAACTAAATTGCAATTAAAACAAGGTGCATCTGTACAAATGGCCTATGAATAGATGTCGTCCGGTTGTAAAATCACGATAGATAGACTGAAGTTAAATAACCATCATTCAGAAACTAATTATCCTTTTAAAAGTCAAAATTGAAGTAAAATGTTTATAATTGAAAAGAGCACGAGCAATTAGTTTGGTTTGTTAAGGAACACTGTTGCCTTTTCTACAATTATTACT
>NC_133213.1:17857518-17867518 GCF_958299795.1 Porites lutea | reverse complement strand
TGAAATACAATATCAGGGACTAAAATCGAGCAATCAAGCAGAAGTTCCTGAATTGGTGAACACTTTCTTCATTGAGATTGGACCAAGGCTTAGTCGAAATGTTTCGAATGTTGATACCACCTACAAAGAGTTTCTTTGTGGAACTTCTAAGGAGTTTGTCTTCAAGGAAATTACATCTGCTCATATTTAGTCTTGTCAATGCCGTTGCCTTCTTAGACTTAAAAAAGGCTTTCGACACAGTTGATCATCATATCTTATTAACGAAATTACAATATTATGGATTACGCGGTTCCTGTCACGAATGGTTTACTTCGTGTTTAAACAATCGTACCCAAACTTGCCAAATTAATTGCTCAATGTCAAACCCAAAATTAGTTACATGTGGTGTTTCCCAGGGAACAATTCTTGAACCTGTATTGTTTTTACTGTATATTAATGACCTACCTAATTGCTTGCATTTTTCACAACCTAGAATGTATGCCGATGACACCAGCCTAACCTATGCCAGCGCAGATTTAAAACTCATAAATGACTGCGTTAACGACGATTTAAACAAGGTGTATATATGGCTATCGGCTGACAAACTGACCCTTAATTTGACTAAACCTGCGTTTATGTTAGTTGGGTCGAGGCAGAAGCTATCAAAGCTTTCTGAAACTCCTTCTTTTATGATAAACGACCATCCCGTGATGCAAGTGTCAACGGCAAAATCTCTTGGAGTGCATGTTGACCAAAACTTAAGTTGGGAATGCCACATACAGAGTATTTGTAAAAAGATTGCTTCTGCTTTGGGTGCAATTAAAAGAATACGACATCTTATTCCTTTTAATGTATTAATTAATGTTTACGACAGTTTAATTCAACCGCATTTTGATTACTGTAATGTCGTATGGAGCAACTGCGGCATTGGTCTTTCCGATAAGCTGCAGAGGCTCCAAAATCGTGCAACCCGTATTCTAATGTCCGCCAATTCTGATTGTAATGTGGACGATTTGTTCCTGGCACTGGGTTGGCGTAAGCTTAAACACCAAAGACAAGTATCGACAGCTATTATGATGTATAAAACCGTACATGGGATGACTCCCGACTGTCTAACATCTAAATTTGTATCTCGTGACGAAATAACTTCTTATAGAGCGTTTTCACTCACGTGGCCAGCATCTATGCTAATTTATTGGAACAAAAGAAAGCATTCACATGAGAAAAGAGTTTAACTCCCAGAGGATTTACTGGGTACACGAACATGGCCGTCGTTTCATTGTTTTGGAACACCAATATGGCCGCTGTGACGTCATGTGAAAACGCTCTATCGATTGAGGAATACTGAAAATAAATTAGTCCTTCCACTGCCCCGCACCAATTATTTAGAGAAAAGTTTCTTCTATAGCGGAGCTAAGCTGTGGAACAGCCTATCCCATGACTTAAGATCTGCAGATTCTTTATATGATTTTAAACGCAAACTGTGTCGCAACAGTTTTGAATGAGATCATACATTAATACAGTTTTACACTGCATCCTTGAAAAGCAGCTTTTGTAAATAGTTAGGTAGTTAAAATTTTATGAATATATTTTCAATCAGAGTTAGTTTAGTTAGGCATAATAGATCTTAGATTTTTTGTACATGCTGAAGGAATTTTAACCGTGTTTAAATAAAGTTATCTATCTATCTATCTATCTATCTAATTTAACATTACATCTCCAAAGTTTACCTGCGAACGTCCTTGTTTGCAATGTGACTCGTTGGACGACGGACACAAAACTCTGTCGAAGTGGGAGGTCCGAAAGAGTTTCCAAAACTACTCTGCCTTAACGTTAAGAATAGTCTTCCTTTGAGTTACTCATATCTCTCTGGCAAAACGACTGTTTGACCACTCCACGTGAATGGACCAATTTCCATATTTTAGAATTCAACCTCAAACAATTCGATTCTCTTGGGAATAAGCATTTCTAAAGAATTTATTAAGGTAATTCCCTTGAAAATGATGTAGTATCCAGATTTTTTTATGTCCTCACCCCCTCCCCTGACCCCCGCCCTTTCAAGACTTCTACAACTTGGGCTTAAAAGGAAAAAATTGGCGGCAACGCCCCTGATTGTCTTAGAGAACCAAAACTGTATATCGGTTGCCGACACGAAGAACTAGGTTATAAAGGGAGGGGTGACTGAGAGGACTACAAAGTAAAAAAATTTCCAGACATCAAGACATTTTGAGGAGCTGACAGCTAAATAAGAAAGCTAACTAGCCGAGCTAACTAAACTGGAGAAACTCAGAGTGCGTTTCTTTATTAAAATCTAAGATCAAATAAAAAATCTGGATCATTAGAATTTTCCGTTAGGAAAAGAAACGATGTATCCAAATGTGAAAACAGGTTTTTCAACAGGTTTTTCCCTTCAAAAAGGGATAAACGGACGACGGGAAAACTCTACAATGCTCTCTGGGAAAGTCCTTTCCCTGGGGACACTCGCGGCATGCGAAAAGGCGCGGAATCCCTTTCGCCTGTTGAATACCCTTGAGACAACAATTGTACATAGAACTTGGCTCCAATGTAGAGGTTTAATCCAAGACGTAACCAGGATGTAACCGAAGAAATTCATACAAAGCACTTGTATTTAAGCCTAAGCTAATGATGCGGTACAGATTACATCATAACTCAACGAGTCAAAATAACCGAATACAAAAATCATTTCTGAACGACTATTGGTGGAAATGGAAGCTTGTACTGAAACATTAATTACTTTCAAAAGTTACACAAGTGGATAACGGTTCGTCACAGGTTGATTATAGCTCGGAGGCTACTACTATCATGACTCGACAAATAAGTTTACGCTCAATAAATATCAACAGGTTGTTTACGGTTTAGAGAAGCTAGGACTAAAGAATAACGAATTTCTACATTGGCTTTCCATATTTCTATCAGCGAAAACAAAATAACTTAATAACAATACATTCTCTTTTCACATTCCTCCACCCTAAGTTTCAGCTCTCCTCAGCTGAGTGGAGAGGAAAAAAAAATGAAGTTAAAACTTAAAGAAGTTGAAGAAGTTAAAAAGAAGTTAAAGATAAAGTTAAAATCTTAAAGAGAAACAACAAAAGCACAGCGAATAAAACTGGAACCTTGTATTTTGCGTTTAGTTTTGAATTTTTTTTAATATTTGTTTTTCTGGTTTTTGAAATTTTGTATTTGATTTTGTGCCTGAACCGCGGCATAAACCGAACTAGCCTGAATATAGGGGCCTCGGGGGTCCAATTAACAAAGCAATAAAATAAGCAAATAGAATAGAGTACGCTAACTGGAATTTGTAGCGTTTGTGCAAAGGACACTTCGGGAGGTCAATTCATGTGGCTTCTTTTTTTTGCAAACTTGCGTAGAGCCATCTGGCAAGCGTTCACGCGGTGTCACAACAGGGCTGAAGACGCCGTGAGAGAGCGCAGTTAACACCACATGTTGCTTTGAATGCGTATGACTAATTTAGTATAGAACCTTACCCTGTTGCTGGGGTTGTTTCAATTGCCTAACAAGGTCTCACAGGTTCTTACACTGTCCTAAGAAACCAAATCGCTGTGTATCGATTGCCGACACGAAGATCCAAGTTGTAAAGGAAAGGGGTGACTGAGTTGGCCAAACAGTAAAAAATTACCAGAGGTCAAGACCTCCTTGGGAGCTAAGCTCCACAGGTAAATAGCAAAGCTCACTAGCCGAGCCAAAAAAAATGGAGAAACTGAATTAAGTAGTCGTATTTATACGCAGTTAAACAAATGAATTCTGCGACAGGAAAAAGGGGTACAGTAAACGGCAAAATTACGACCAACTTGCAGATAAAAGGTGCCAACAATAGAAATAAGAAAACTTGATATTGAAACAAAACGCAGGCGAACAAGCCTATGAAATAGCAGTCCTACGCATAACTAAAAGCGAGTAAATGTAAACCTACAAAATTAGTGATTCAACCCAGTAATTGAATAAGCAATTTGACTACAAAATTAGAATTGAGACCTTTGTAGACAGTAAGAGTAAACTGATCAGCCAAAAGAATAAAAACTACAACTGTGTAACTATAATAAGAGCATTAAAAACTATATCATATTGTCAATAGGCACGTCTAAAATGACTCTGTAAAATATGGTATAATAATGAAAATAAGAATTGACTACTGATTCCTGATGTCCTTCTCAGGTGACTACTGGACAAGTTACTACCGCACAAGGTGTGCGCACGAATAGTCTTCTGAAACAATCTACGAAAAGTACACTTCATTTTGTTTTCGGAATAAGGAGTTCCTACGCGATGAACGTTCCACTTTGTATTTGTTATACAAAAAAACCGTGGGGAGTTCAACTTCAGATAGGAACCGCTTCACTGCATTCGCTTCGTACCTATACAACAAAAACAGCAAAAAGAAACGTTAGCAAGCTAGTAAAAGAAAAGGAGAGTGATTTAAGCCGGCGAGGTACAATATTCTAAATCTGTTAAAGCAACGGATGATATTTAAACTGGTAACTTCATTCTACAAAGAGCCTTATTGTAGATTATTGATACTTTCATGCCGTACATCCTCTATGAGGCCCCCCCCTATCCAATAAGCGCCTCCCCGCCAATTTCAGGGAAGAAAATTCTTTCCTTTTAAGCCCCCCTCCCCCTATTCTTAAATAATAGACGTATGGTAGATGAAATAATTAATCATGATTGTAACACCTCATGTGGACTGATCCCGTATGCTTTATTCACGTCCTGGAAGTTCAAATTTGTTTTTGATCTTCGGCTGCGCGACCTCCAATTTCATACGCTCCAGTTTTTCTACTTTGGCTTCGGTCTCAATTCGGAGTAGAGAATCGATAGTCATACTATGACCTCTGTTGCATCTCATAACCAACCACTCATCAAAAATACCAAAATCATTTTTCCACCCAAAGCACCATACCTGGAACCACTCCTGAGCGACCACCGTTCGTAAGTGACCGGCAAATATTGGCATTTTAGGTGGTCCCTTATGGCAGGTTCTACTGTAATTTTACAATGGAACGAACTCAAACAGAGCCACCGACACTTTGTAATGTACAGAAATGTTCTTGTGTTCGACTGCCTAAAATATCCTAAAGTCATGACCTGTGATTGGCAGCTTGATGTTAAGTGGCACCGGTTGAGTTCGTTGCCTTATAAAAATTTTGTTTAAGCACGTAATATGATTCCAGGTTTAAATACATTCCAAAATACCTTGCTATTTATTTGATGCCCTCAAACTCAAGCGTCACGTCGTCACCAATGAGAACAAACGGTGCCCAGTACCTCACTGCACTAAAGCGGTCAGATTCTCTCATGGATTTCATGGCCTCATTCAGAGCCTCACTGGCACTTCTTCCATTGACTAGTTGTCGGTAGAAAAATTCCATGAACTCCATCGTAGCCTCGTCGTCAATCGCCCACAGGGACACCAGAACAGAACGAGCACCAGCACCCAAAAAAGCACGTGCGATGCCGACCACACCCTCAGATTTGACCTCTCCTCGAGCACTATGACAGCAACTGAGTACAACAAGTCTTGCCCTAATCTGCGCCTTTAAAACATCCTTCATAGTTAAGAGATAGTCTTCTTTGACTGGAATCGGGGATGAACGTGTTGTGTTGGGGGCCAAGGCAATTTCTCCTGTTTCCATTTTACCGTGAGCAGCAATGTGCACCAAAGCAACCGAGGAGATACGTCTCAAAACTTCATCTTTTGTTGCATGCTTTCCAACGAGAGGTGCAGTTTGAAGTATTCCCCCAATCATCTGCACTTCCTTTTTGGCGTACTCTAACTGCATTAATTTCTCTCCTTCATAAATTACCTCTTGAACCCACGGATCGCCGACGAGAAGGGCGCCAGCCTTGCTGTACCAATCTGCCGGACAATTTTGGATTAATCGAAGACTATAAAGTGAGGGAAGTAGGCGAATTCTAAACGTTTCGCAAAGGTACTTGGATTTCTTCTCCATGAAAGCAGCATAAGGCGTTAAACACAGAGGGCCTTGTGGAACAATCACGACTTCATCGCCATGGAGTAAGTCTCTTATAGGATCTATAACAACATTGTACAATGTTTGTAATGACTCTGTCTCAAAATATGAAGGGTGAGAACTTGGCGTACTGGGGGATCTTTCTTCCGCTAGCTTTTTATCGTTTGGGTTTCCTAATGAGCGATCTTCACAGTTAACATCAGCTCTCACACCTATTTCTTTCCGTGTAGTCTCCAATAGAGACTCAAAATAGGTTGTGTCTGAGATATCGATCGGAGTTCTTCTAGTTTTGATTTCGTTTCCTTTCTCGTTCACCCAGAGAACTATTCCTTCCTTGTTGATACCAATGAAAGCTGTATTTGGTGGCAGGTAACTAAGAATGTCAGGTGTTGTTGCAGAGGGTGTTCCTATTTCTGGACGTAGCCCTTTGAACCCATACTTGAACCCCAAAAGATCGTTTAAAGCTTGTGCGCGTCCATGATCAGCAGTTAAAAGTGCCTCAACGACTTTATCTTGCTTAAACTGCAGCCACCATAGCCTCGAATAACTAACCTCGTGCTTACTTCTCAGGCTAATCTTCCATTCGTCATTAGATATGAGATTTCCCCTGATATTTTCGAAGGCCAAAACACTGTCTTTATAATAGTGAACGGCTTTCTGAAAATCTCCAAGACTGTCATAGGCGTTGCCAAGATTACAGTACGCTTTTCCTTCTCCTGCCCTGTGTCCCACTTCTTTCGAAATTTTGAGGTGTCGTTCATGGTACTCTATGGCTGTCTGGAAATCTCCAAGACTGTAATAGGCGTTGCCAAGATTACAGTACGCTTTTCCTTCTCCTGTCCTGTCTCCCACTTCTTTCGAAATTTTGAGGTGTCGTTCATGGTACTCTATGGCTTTCTGGAAATCTCCAATATTTCTAAAGGCGTTGCCAAGATTACAGTACGCTTTTCCTTCTCCTGCCCTGTCTCCCACTTCTTTCGAAATTTTGAGGTGTCGTTCATGGTACTCTATGGCTTTCTGGAAATCTCCAATATTTCTAAAGGCGTTGCCAAGATTACCGTACGCTTTTCCTTCTCCTGCCCTGTCTCCCACTTCTTTCGAAATTTTGAGGTCTTGTTCATGGTACTCTATGGCTTTCTGGAAATCTCCAAGACTGTGATAGGCGTTGCCAAGATTACCGTACGCTTTTCCTTCTCCTGCCCTGTCTCCCACTTCTTTCGAAATTTTGAGGTCTCGTTCATGGTACTCTATGGCTTTCTGGAAATCTCCAAGACTGTCATAGGCGTTGCCAAGATTACCGTACGCTTTTCCTTCTCCTGCCCTGTCTCCCACTTCTTTCGAAATTTTGAGGTCTCGTTCATGGTACTCTATGGCTTTCTGGAAATCTCCAAGACTGTCATAGGCGTTGCCAAGATTACAGTACGCTTTTCCTTCTCCTGCCCTGTCTCCCACTTCTTTCGAAATTTTGAGGTGTCGTTCATGGTACTCTATGGCTTTCTGGAAATCTCCAATATTTCTAAAGGCGTTACCAAGATTACCGTACGCTTTTCCTTCTCCTGCCCTGTCTCCCACTTCTTTCGAAATTTTGAGGTCTCGTTCATGGTACTGTATTGCTTTCCGGAAATCTCCCAGACTGTAATAGGCGAGGCCCAATGCGTGCTGTAAATCTTTAAGGCTGACAAAGGGGTCGCCAGTATTACCATTAATAGCTGTGGTTGTCATATTTTTTTTTTTTGCTGGCTGTGCTATTTCAGGTCAGCCACATACTGTGGTTTCTTTTTTTTGCTGATACCATTTCTCTTTTTGTGCGATAACGAAGAGGGTCTGAAAAGTAAAATTAAAAGCTGGAGTAAAAGCTTATTTATTAGCTCCTTTACAATTCGTTATGGACTTTATGGACTGGGGTCGTCTTTAAAAAAGGAAAATATTAACATTCGTATGGTAATAATGATCGAAATTTAAAAAAAACAACAACAACAAAGAAACAGATCTACCATTGTTTAAACATGGTGTATATATAGAGGATATTATATGGCCGCGCGGAGATGGGAAAATTCTCTTCGAGTGTTGAAAAATATTTTACTCGTTCGCTGCGCTCACTCATGAATATATATTTTTTTTAACACGAGAAGAGAAATTTCGCATCTCTAAGCGACCATGTAATGTTCTATTTATTATATAAACACCAATAAAATACCTACAATTTTACTTAAATAGTTTTTTGGTCTCAAAGGTGCGGTTTATTATGAAGCTATAGCAACAATGACATTTTCACATGTGAAGATAACATGTTATTTTCACATGTGAAGATATCAAGTTTTCGCGCGAAAGCTCACTTGGCATTTCATTGGTGTTTATGTAATAAAAATTGTCTATCTACTCATTCTATGTTCATTTACCTTCCAACGACAAAATTAAATTTGTTGTCAACAAACTACAAACCGGGCCAGCGGAAACATTTCAGAAAATTCAAATTTGGGAAAGTGAACTTATTTCTTAGGGTTAACATCTCTGGGTAGCGGAATACAAGTGTTTAGCAATTGAAAAGAAAACCTATTTCTTTACCACCAAAACACCGAAAAAGTTACAGGTATTTTAAGCTTCTGGGTTTTCGAAAAACTGTAATAGTTTCACAGATGGTTCCAGCTCAAGTCCAACTCGTTGCAAAAACCTGAGGAGTTTTCCTTTTTTCCCTCCTATTTTCTTAAGTAGATCTATAAGTAGGATGAGCATGATCGTCCGAGGGCTAACGTAGTACAAAATAGGACTGTTGCATTGACGTTGACTGACGCGCGGTAATCATCTGAAGAGTCAAAGTGAGTTGTATTACGTCAGTTGATGGTACAGTCGAACCTCCATGTGGGACCACCTCTCGTAAGCGACCACCTCCCATAAGAGACCGCCTATCCAAAACTCATGCACCAAAACTTTCCCAGTCAAAGCCTTACAGTTGGAACCTCTAGTAAATGACCACCTCTTGTAAGCGACCGTGACCACTTTTTGGGCCTGAGAGTTTAACGATTTTCCATTGTTTTTAAGCTCTAGTAAGCGACCAAACTCGACCACTTGACGCATTCTCTGATTCCTAGTTCGCTGTGTGCACTATGCTACTTAGAATATACGACATGTACGAAGAACTTTAGAAACAACATTGAACTACATATGGCGTAACTTATCTTCCACAAAGTAGATGTACCCAGACCTCTTCTCGGAAGAGGCCCCCTGTGGTTCGATTCTTGTAAGTGACCACCTCCCGTAAGCGACCACTCAGTCTTTGCATTTTGGGTGCTCGCTTACGGGAGGTTCGACTGTATTGAACTCTGATTATTGATCTGATTGGACAATTTCGTGATGTTATTGGTCGTCTGTCAGTTAAGTAGTGATTTTATTATTGGCTATGAAGACACGTAATGTCATTGGACAGTTGACTTTCCATCCGTCTATATTGTCACAGTTAAACAGTCGTTTATGTTAGTCCAATTGTGGGTTGTCCAGTCATTCTTTCATAATTAGTTTTGCTTGAGTCTGTCAATAAAGTCGTTTGTACGGTGCCGGCAACTGTTGACTACGATTCAATGACGTTTGTTCTCAGTTAGTAAACCAGATTTCTAAAGTGGGTCGTTGATAATAGTCTGAGAATACGTAATACAAGTCGCAGTGTCGCAGTCGATTTGATGTTTCGTCTGTAAATGGTGATCAGCAATGTGATTGTTGACGTCACCATTTCTCGTCGCTCGTATTCGTTCGGTCAGTCGCATGCTAAGGTTTCTGCCGGTTTCACCAATGTAACTAGCCTGGCAGTTGCAGCATGATCTTTAATACTGCTCCCTGTCTGTCCTCCGGTTTGTCTTTGTCCTTGACATTAGTGTGCAACACGTATGTTGTAAGGTTGTAGTATACGTGCGATAGTTTCACTTTCAGAGGTGCCTCTGATGTACGGTATAGTCGACGACTATATCGTACATCAGAGGCACCACTGAAACTATCGCATGTATACTACAAAAAACAGC
>NC_133213.1:17842518-17852518 GCF_958299795.1 Porites lutea | reverse complement strand
ATGTGGAGCATTATGGGATAATGCTTCCCAACCCTGTCTCTTTTTACTTTTCCTTGGTTCTCTTGAGGACCTTGGCCTATCATATTTGCCCTCCAGGAAGAACTGGTTATCACGCCGCCTCCTGGGGTTTATATCACTGCTGATTTGCATTTGAATAGCTTCTTTGAAACGTGACCGCCGACCAGTAAGTAGGTAGGAAGTATGCATAATTATCCCATAATGCTCCACATATCTTAAGAGAACTTCAATTACACTTCAAGGTAAGTACCTCTCGTCTAATTTTCATTTCTCGAAAGTGAGAATGTTTATGATCAGGACCCATATTGATAGCAGTTTTTATAACTGAAAAGGTCATCCTGTTTAAACATGTTATTATTATTATCATTATTATTATTTTATCAAAGCTGTGTAAATCGAGCTGAAACTGTGCATCAAACCTTGCGCTTCCTCTATTTATCTCACCTATTGTAAGGAATATGTTTGAAAATCTTCATTATGAATCGGTATATTTCAAAGAGCTACACAACGAGCAAGAATACCTTTCACCGACAATATACAGAACGGGGGAAGCTGTAGTGTCAACTATTACTAGTTACTACTCTATAGCAACGAATTATTAATCTGGCGCATGCTCAACGGAAATCCCAAGCGGCTTGCTGCAGAGGTTTCTCACGGGGCATGACCGGGGGTAAACAAACCAACTATACGACACACAAGCCACGCCATTGACTTCGTAAACGCTAAAAGCCATGCAAGAGAGAAATCCCTACTCGCAGGGTAGTAACAGTAAGGTGAAAACATAATTATTTTTAGTCTGTTCACAGACCCTCCATTTTCTCTTCAAAGTCTGTCTAGCGCGGGTGATAAGAAATATAGCCTGTGCACAGACCCCCACCTCAGTAAAAACTCGGAAAATGAACCCGATTTCCGATTGTTATTGAGGCCGGAGGGGAGTCTGTACACAGGCTATAAAAAATATAAATCGCGGGGGATTTATTGACCGCTAGCGCAAGTGGGTAGGGGTGGGGGAAGAAGAAAATAGACGCGACCACCTTCCGTAAGAGACGGCCTATCCTAAACACCAAAACTTTCCCAGTAAAAGCCTTATAGTTGGAGCCTCTAGTAAACGACCACCTGCCGTAAGCGACCGCAACCACTTTTTGGGCCTGAAAGTTAACTGATTTTTCATTGTTTTTAAGCTCTTGTAAGCGACCACTTTACGCGGCATTTTCTGATCTCTATGCTCGCTGTGTGCACTATGCTAGAATATACGACTTGTACTAACAACTTTAGTAACATGAACTACACATGGCGCACAACTTAGGAATTGCATACAATAAATTATCTTCCATAAAGTAGATGTGACAGCCAATGTCTCTTTTTATCTTATTACGATTCTTGCTTTGAGTGTGAAAAACCATTCCTTAAAGGAAAGGAATGTCCTGGCGAATATGCTCACGGTAGATCACCACGTCAAACAAATATTATATCTGTTCACTAGGACAGTTACAAAGGCTTCATAACGCAATATCAGACAAAAACAAAATTTCAATTTAATTTGCTTTGTTAGCTTTAAGAACCAGAATTGAGAAATGTACTACTTGTTTATATTAACGGCGTTTTGACCCGTAACGACAATAGTTTTTTAAATTTCCGGTTAAGTCAAGTTGTAGTCACACTATATTTTGGGGAGCAGAGGGACTGTTTCCTGCTTAAAATCAATGGCTCACTTCCTTATTTTTATTCATAATGGTGGAATTTGAAAAGGTACTATACTGCCCCGACTTAAAAATGGTACTCATTTTCCTTGTTACGAAAGTCTTCCAAAAGGGTGCAATGTTCAAATGAGTAACTGTTTTTAAACTCTCAAATGAGATGCTACGTCACGCAATGGTCAGCGACAAGCCTGGTGGCCTAAGTGTGCAGCCACCCACTCCCCCAGGAAAATTAAATTGGCAGCACAGTAAAAATCACCTTTTGGCGATTCTTGTTAGATCTATTGATCTTGATGCCATTTTCATTGCCGTCCCCGTTGAACATTACGCGATTTAATTTTTTTTGTTTATAACTATTATTAACCAAAGCTTCGCTTTTAGACCTGGGTAAATATATATATTACCTGTTGATTCAGTTATTTCACATTGGTATGCCCGTGGAACGGGCGAGCGTACGGTTACGTGATTACCAAAACTTCTCGGGTAACAGCTGGGGCAAGTAGATTACCACACTTTTTTTTATATTAAGTATGGGGCTACGCTCGTGCGCGTGGAGCTCCATTTGCATTTTTACGGTAAAGAAACCTTGGAGTTTTAGTGTAGCTTCAGCTAATACAATGCCCACCTTAGTTAGAAATTCCCAAGTAGTTTTGATCGTTCGCTTGATTTGTCCCGACGAAAAGGGTCAACAATTTCTTATAATTTCTTTCCTAGGTACGACATTAGCAACTCTAGCGACGACGAACCGGTAATGGGGAACATAAGAACACGACGAATTTCATGACGACGACGTCTGTTGACTGGGAAAAGACTGGAACGAGAACGTCAGTTTCGGCGGGAAAAAGGAAACTTAAGGTGACTCTACCCAGTTATTTTGTGAGGGTACCATTCTACTTTGAAGCTCGCTGGTATGCCCACCTTTACTTTGATCGTAAGTCTAACATATAGTATGAATAACATATAGATCAATCTACGATATAGCATAAAATTTTTGGCAATCGGAGTAAATGTCACGTGGTTATAGTGCCACGCCTCTTTGGGGTCTGAGTCGAAATTCTGCTGTTGCCGGTATTTTTTCGTGAAAATCTCTCGGCAACATATAGTGCGTATTAGTGCCTTGCGTTGAACACTGACTTTCACCAAAATCGCGAAGACCCAATGCGAGAAATTCAGCGGTTTTCAAATTTCGGTCATAATTTATGCGAAAATGAAAAGCCAACTTTACACGATTATATCTAATAAACTATCAGATTTATCCCTTTATTTTGGGGATCTTTATAACAGATGGGTCCTTGCAAGCCAGCAAAAAACTTTAGGGCCTTGTAAATGCGCGCGATTTCGAGCAATGCAAACATTTACAAATTATAGTTTTAGCTAGTTGTTGACGTTTGTCAGCGTTTAAGAGTCCTTCTCACGAAAATAGCATGTTCTTAAAAATTCGTAGTTTTTTTTCCTTCAAATTTTTTTTAGGGCCACAATTGATTAACTGACTACCCGAATTCTAAATTTCATGATCATTGAAAAACTGTGACATTATCTTCTATAAGCCCAAACTTGAGTAAACATTGAAGATTTTTAGCGTTTTGGCTGACTTTGTGCTTTGGGAGTTTTCTATTGTTTCTAGTGTGTCATGATACAACATTCTTGTTCAGCACGCATGCAATGACCGCGCTGGGCTGACTTCCGAACAGTTGGTCTGAAACTGCCTGTAAGTTCGAAGTGTTTATTCGAAGTCTGGTTATTTAATAAGGATGTGACCGACGATAAAATAGCCATGATTGCTATGCGCTTGAGAATTTTCGGGGGCATTGATTACTCATGATTACTGGCCGCTTAATGTGAGGATGGCCGCTTGATGGTTCAACTGTATAATAGAAGTGGCCGCTCAATAGAGGTTTAATTTCCCATTCTTTTCTACGATTATTTCGGGACATTGATTACTGGCCGCTTAATGGAGAATGGCTGCTTAATAGGTGGCCACTTAATGGAGGTTTAATTATATACAGAGTGGGATGATAACCATGTATGCATAATAAATCAGTGAAATGGCTGAGAGGAAATCCTGCATGACGGGTAATCTCGCTGAAAAAGTTCTCTGCGATCTGAAAGATCATAGACAACACGGACTAACATACTTTGACAAACGTTTAACCCTGGAGATTAAGAACCACATGCATTTCTAAGGTAAAGGAACCTTGAAGTTCTAGCTTAACTTTAGCTCATGCAATGCCTACCTTAGTCATAAATTCCCAAGTAGTCTTGCTGTTTCACTTGATTTGTCCCGACGTAAGGGTCTAAGAGGAAATTATATTTTGTAAGACAAAAATAAGTTAAAAGTCAATTGCATTTTCCTTCACAAAAATAACAGGACTTGCACAAAACTTACCAAGCAACAATCAACCCTTCTACCAAGCTCGAAAAAGTTGAAGGGATTTTTCCCTTTTGTAATTTAGCTTTCAGTTTCACTTTGATCAAATTACGTCGACAAAAGGAACGTACAGTAAGTGCTTCCAGAAATAGCTTTAAAAATGTAGCAAATCAGGAAAAATTTGAAAACTAATGAAGCATATGAGGAGTCACATTAAATCTAATATCAAGTTAATAATATTTCTCGAAAGAAATAATAAAAGACTCGCAAACTAGAGCTCTTATAACAAATTCTTTAGACTGATGGAATCTTCCAGTGAGGAAGTTGATCTTAGACTTCCTGTTTTTCTCCTTATATTACACTGCCGGATATACACCTTGTGTGACCTTTAACAAGACTCGCACTTTGTGTGTGATTTGAAGTAAAATGGAATTTTTATTGTCGAATATGTATTGTCATATACCCTATCCCTGAGACTTTCTTGACGATAGCCGGTTAGTGGAGACTCCTTAGGAAGAGCCACATTTCATGGAAAGGCTGGAATAAGTGTCGTTGATTATGCCATATGTGATCAAACGTTATTTTCACACATCCTAAACTTTATTGTTAAAGAGCCCACGTATTTATCGGATCATAGTCCACTGGTGACCTGGTTAAGTACTGACACCGATATTCGTAATCAAGATACTTCACCAGAGAGTGATACTTTAACACGATGTGGGAAAGCGACTCTACACCACAATTCAAAGCAGCTCTTCAATCTCCAAATTTGCAAATGATAATTCAAGAATATTTAAGTGACTTCAATTCAGCTAAAAATGTTAACACTTCCGCGGAACAGGTATAAATATTCTTATCACAACGGCAACACGGTGCCTAAAGATAAGAACGACGAGACGACATAAGCGCACCTATTCACGTTCAAATAAATCAAAGAAAGACTATCGTCAACTCGTGGGTACGTTGTTTAGAAAATAATCAATTAGTTATCACCTCTGGTTTTCCCACAGTAAATTTTAGGAAATGATAGAAATTCAGATTATAAATATACCATCCTTGTTCTGGAAACACAATACTTTTCTTGCTGTTTATTGCACTTTAGGTGTATATTTAAAACCAAAACAAAAAACAAAAAAAACAGCAAAACAAATAAGCAAACAAAACAAAACCAAAAAGAAAAAAAAGAAGGAAGAAGGGAAAAAGAAGGTCTTAACAGAATTTGAACCCGGTACCTTTGGGTTGACCCGACCTCACATAGCCACTACGCCATTGAGGATGATCACATGATTTGGTGAAAAGTTTCAAATTTAATGCCTTTTTCATGGAACTTCCGCCGGCAAACGATCGAGCCATACCTAACCGATTGAAAAAACGACTCGAAGCAATCGGATGAAATTAAGGCTAATTGAAACCAGGCTACTGACAGTAAAAAACGATGTAAACGCATTTCATGGCAATGAAAGAACATATGCGATACAAAGCCGACACAACTCCTCCGCGAAGTAGGACGCAAAACATAAGCTTATGTTTTCTTATCTCGATTTCCGCTGTTATTTTAAAACTTATGCTCAAAATCACATCCATTTCCCCCCGTGATCTTGGGGGGTCCTTAAGAAGAAGAAGAAGAAGAAGGAGAAGAAGTGCCTTTATTTACCATACATTCATTCATACACATAACCTACTACATTAGTACAAGGTAGGAGATCAAGCCAGCGTCGAAGTTGAAGGAGTCGAAGAGCAAATGCTCATCTCGTCAAGTTTAACGCCTGGACGAGTCAAAGGCTCTTGAATCGTACTAGTCTTAAATTTGGTAGGACCTCTATCCTCTAACCGTGCTGTAGCGCACGATGCACGCTCTCAGCGAGGAATTTGATGCCACCGAACTTCGGCGAGCGCGTGCTTCTTTGGAAACGATAGATCTTCGCGCTCTCGAGTTCGGACCCGATTAATTACGAAGTGCGTCTACTACAAGTGAGCGAGAGACTCATTTGCATATCCCTGTCCGTGCAATAACTCGTGGTACGCTCGCGCGTACCCACGAGTTAAAAATGGTTTGATAAGGAATGTCGCTTAAAAAGACACGAATTAAGTAAATTGTCAAATGAAAAACACAGAGATCCATTAAATACCATGCACTCTACGTAAAAAATATCTTATTGTTTTACAGCAGTATAAGAAATTACTGACACATAAAGTAAATGAATATTCCAATAAACTTTCAGAATTAGAGGATATAACGTACAATTTCGATACTGAAAAATTTTGGAATTGCTTAAAAACAATGGATGACTCTACAAAATACAAAGACGCTCCACCAATTACAGAAGAGAATTGGATGAATTATTTCCAGTGTCTGCATTCTAATAAGCCACTTACTTATGACCAACAGAACGTTGTTAATGAGTTAAGAACACGCGAAGACATCGCAATGCAGTCACGACCTCTAGACTACTTCATAACAGAAGCTGAAATAAGCAAGGAAGCAAGAAAATTAAAGAATAACAAATCTGCATACTCCGACAAAATAAGAAACGAAATGATTAAAACTAGCTTACCAACACTGCTACCCGTTTACCATAAACTTTTTAATACTGTTCTTAACTTAGGAACAGTGCCTAAAAATTGGTTCAACAGTCTTGTAACTCCCATATTTACATCTGGCGTAAGAAATGACCCATCAAATTACCGCGGGATTTGTGTTTCTAGTTGTCTAGGAAAGTTGTTCTTCTCAATTTTAAACCAAAGACTTCTTGAACACGTCACTTCGCTGAACATACTCCACAAGTCTCAAATAGGCTTCTTACCGAAAAATCGAACATCAGACCACCTCCTAACATTACGAACTCTTATAGACAAGTACGCACACTATCACGGTGAAAAAGTATACGCTTGTTTTGCTGACTTTAGAAAAGCCTTTGACTCAGTCTGGCATGACGGACTTTTATATAAATTATTACAAATTGGTGTAGGGGGATGTTTCTATAAGTTAATCAAAAACCGATATTCAAACTCTTCGTGTGCATTGAAAATAGGTACGAGTCAAACAACATCTTTTAGCTATTCACGAGGCGTACGCCAGGGCTGTATTTTAAGCCCCTTGCTTTTCAATTTAGACGTTACTGACTTACCATCCGCATTTCAAAATACTTTATCAGACCCTATCATCCTTCCAAATGGCACCAAATTAAATTCGCTTTTATATGCCGATGATTTAATTATTATATCACGATCTAAAATAGGATTACAGAACTGTCTCAACACACTATCCTCTTTTTGCAACTCTTGGATGTTAGATATAAATTCCAAAAAGACCAAAGTCTTATGATCTTTCAAAAAGGAGCGAAGAAAAACTCCAATCTAGAATTACATAAAGGTAAAGAAACCATTGATATTGTCCATGAATATACATATTTAGGAACCCGTATCTCCTCAACCGGTAATTTTAATATCTCACTCGAACACTTGAAAGAGAAGGCTCTTCATGCTCTTTTTCGTTTAAGAAAACACACAAACCTTAGCAAATTAAAACCTTCTCTTGCTTGCAAAATATTTGAAGCGATGATTTCCCCAATATTATCATATAATAGCGATTTTTGGGGATGTATATGTAAAACATGATTTTAAAGCTTGGGACAATACCCCAATTGAAAAAACCCACTTGAAATTTTGCAAGCGCTGCCTAGAAATAAGCAATAAAGTTTCAAATGTTGCAAGTAGAAGTGAATTAGGACGATTGTCATTAATTATTAATATTTACAAAAACATCCTTTATTACGTATTGTATCTTCTGCCTAAAAACGAGGATACTATTGTTAAACAAGCCTTTCGTACCTCGCTAAAACTTCACTGTAATGGTAAAAACAGCTTTACCATAATCTTATGAAAATATCTGAATATCATGACCTGCCCGATTTTGATCCTAACAATTTGAGTGAAGCTCAGATCAAACACTATATAGATATAACTAGTAACAGTTGTCACTACAGCTGCCCCCGTGATGCAAAGTGTTGCATTATTTTTATTTGCAAATTTTTATAGTCTATACCGTATGCGTTGACTGTTGTTATGTTGTAATAGTCTTTTAACTCAGATCAGAAAAGGTGTAGCCTGAATTTGAGACGATTACTTTGAGTTGTTTTTACTCTCTCAGGGGGAAAATGAGTCGAAGTAATCGTCTGAAATCCAGGCTAGAAAAGGCGGAAAAGGCAATAGGAGTTTGGAACGAACAGAGTAAGGAAAATCGACGAAGTCGCAGTTCGTTTACAAATAAGTTTATTAAAGGATATCGTTTATTGACAATATTACTATATCTAGTGTTATTTAATTGAAAAATTGGTAAAAATATTGTATAACTAACAAAACGGAACTACTGCCTATGCAAAATATGGCTATTATATATAATTTTTGTTTGCATAGTGGCAAGAAAATTGTGTTGATCAGAACGATAATTGTTATTCGTTGTGTAAAAATGATGTACAGGATATATGCAACAGAGAAACTAAGTGTCCCATTCAACTGTGTTTGCATGAAGATAACATTAACTTTAAAAACTAATTAGATCTCTTTGTGCTATTGCTTTTACAATACGTAGCTGTTATATTTTTTTTCTTTTTTGTTTGCATGTTCGCAGAAAACTGATTTAATTAGAAAGATAATAAATATTTTTTTCTAAAATGGTGTAATAGGCTATAACTAACTCAGTGTTCCACTCGATTGTCTTTGCAAGAAGATAACAATAACTTTAAAAAACCAATTAATTGGCCTTGTGCTACAGTACAACATGTATCTAGAAACTGAGCGCTTCACTCATCTGCCTTTGCAAGAAGATAACCTACAATAACTTTTAAAAATATTTCATTGAATGTCTTTGTGCTACTGCTCATGCAATATGTGGCTGTTATATTCATATATATATACTATTATACGGCATGCAAAAAAACGTTTTAATCACAAAGGTCATTAATCATTGTTTGTTGAACAACAATGATAATTATGTTAATATGGTATATTCAACACAGAAACTGAGCCTGAAATTAATCTGTTTATGTGAAAAAAGATAATAAGGGGCCAATTTCAGGTGACCGAATCCTATCAAAACTAATAAACAGCAACTGTCACGTTCTAATTTAGAACTATACAGTGACTAAAAGAAGAGTGTCTAATTTATTGTCACTTGAGTCACTGCCCTATTCATGGTCTTGGGCAAAATTCCACGTGACACAACAAAATTTTGAATCTTTTACAATAAAATTTTGAGCAATAAAACTTATACCATCAGAAAGTTGAGACAATGGGGTGTTTGAAATTACTGAGATCTTGTGCATCTTGTCCATGTGCTTAATGTGAGAAGGCATGAAATCCGGAGAATTTGAATCTCATCACATTTGGAAATTTTGGAAGGAAATTTTAAACAAAGTTTTTACATCTAAGAAAAGATGACAATAAACATAAAAGTATGTGTGTATAGCCTTAGCTTTGCGTTACACTATCATTAGGCCATAAATTATCATATCCAGCTACTGGCACTCTCCTAAGAAAATAGATATTGAATTTGTGTTACGGACATTACGTAATGTCCGCAACATTAAAGGTACCTTTTTCATTTCCTCTACATTTCATGTGCTATTGATGCCGCTCAGTTAGTCTGATGTATACCTTATTTTAATCTCAAAATATTTCCTGGGTCAGCTTTCTCTGCTCAGAAATTATAAGTTGAAAAGTGTTGCGGACATTACACATTGGTTTTAACGACTTCATACAACTTAGAATCCTCTTTCAACTTTTTTCTAAATTTTCTTGACCTTTCAGTGCTTGTCTTGGGCATAATTAATTGCAATTGACCTTGTTTACAATCAACTACAATGAATTTTTATTTAGAGGATTGGAAAAGGAGAAATTGAGTAGCTTGTCAGGGGTT